>NC_082731.1:37913008-38144520 GCF_030144855.1 Hypanus sabinus | reverse complement strand
CCTGTTTTCATAAGGCATGCTCCCCAATCCAGGCAACATCCCTGTAAATCTCCTCTGCACCCTTTCTATGGTTTCCACCTCCTTCCTGTATTGAGGCGACCCAAGATCCCTCTGATCCTCCACTGCCAAGAGTCTTACCATTAATACCATCATATATGACCAACCAAAATGAACCACTTCACACTTAACTGGGTTGAACTCCATCTGCCACTTCTCAGCCCAGTTTTGCATCCTATCAAAGTCCCGCTGTAACCTCTGACAGCCCTCCACACTATCCACAACACCTCCAACCTTTGTGTTATCAGCAAACTTACTAACCCAACCCTCCTTCATCTAGATCATTATAAAAATCACGAAGAGTAAGGGTCCTAGAACAGATCTCTGAGGCACACCACTGGTCACCGTCCTCCATGCAGAATGTGACCCGTCTACAACCACTCTTTGCTTTCTGTGGGCAAGCCAATTCTGGATCCACAAAGCAGCGTCCCTTTGGATCCCATGCCTCCTTACTTTCTCAATAAGTCTTGCATGGGGTACCTTATCAAATGCCTTGCTGAAATCCATATACACTACATCTACTGCTCTTCCTTCATCAATGTGTTTAGTCACATCCTCAAAAAATTCAATCAGGCTCGTAAGGCACGACCTGCTCTTGACAAAGCCATACTGACTATTCCTAATCATATTATACCTCTCCAAATGTTCACAAATCCTGCCTCTCAGGATCTTCTCCATCAACGTATCAACCGCTGAAGTAAGACTCACTGGTCTATAATTTCCTGGGCTATCTCTACTCTCTTTCTTGAATAAAGGAATAACATCCGCAACGCTCCAATCCTCCGGAACCTCTCCTGTCTCCATTGATGATGCAAAGATCATCGCCAGAGGCTCAGCAATCTCTTCCCTCGCCTCCCACAGTAGCCTGGGGTACATCTCATCCGGTCCTGGCCACTTATCCAACTTGATGCTTTCCAAAAGCTCCAGCACATCCTCTTTCTTAATATCTACGTGCTCAAGGTTTTCGGTCCACTGCAAGTCATCATTGCAATCACCAAGATCCTTGTCCATAGTGAATACTGAAGTAAAGTATTCATTAAGTACCTCTGCTATTTCCTCCGGTTCCATACACACTTTTCTACTGTCACACTTGATAAGTCCTATTCTTTCATGTCTTATCCTCTTGCTCTTCACATACTTGTAGAACGCCTTGGGGTTTTCCTTTATCCTGTCCGCCAAGGCCTTCTCATGGCCCCTTCTGGCTCTCCTTCTTAAGCTCCTTCCTTTAGCCTTATAATCTTCTAGATCTCTAACATTACCTAGCTCTCTGAACCTTTTGCAAGCTTCTCTTTTCTTCTTGACTAGATTTATTACAGCCTTTGTTCACCATGGTTCCTGTACCCTACCATAACTTCCCCGTCTCATTGGAACGCACCTATGCAGAAATCCACACAAATATCCCCTGAACATTTGCCACATTTCTTCTGTACTTTTCCCTGAGAACATCTGTTCCCAATTTAAACTTCCAAGTTCCTGCCTGGTAACCTCGTAATTCTCCTTACTCCAATTAAATGCTTTTCTAACTTGTCTGATCCTATCTCTCTCTAATGCTATCGTAAAGGAGATAGAATTATGATCACTACCTCCAAAATGCTCTCCCACTGAGAGATCTGACACCCAATACCAAATCAAGTTCAGTCTCTCCTCTTGTAGGCTTATCTACATATTGTGTCAAGAAACCTTCCTGAACACACCTAACAAACTCCACCCCATCTAAACACCTCGCTCTAGGGAGATACCAATCGATATTTGGGAAATTAAAATCTCCTATCACGACAACTCTGTTATTATTACACCTTTCCAGGATCTGTTTCCCTACCTGCTCCTCGATGTCCCCGTTCCTATTGGGCGGCCTATAAAAAACACCCAGTAGAGTTATTGACCCCTTCCTGTTCCTAACCTCCACCCACAGAGACTCTGCAGACAATCCCTCCATGAAGTCCACCTTTTCTCTGATCAACAGTGCCACGCCCCACCTCTTTTGCCTCCCTCCCTGTCCTTTCTGAAACATCTAAACTATTTCAGTGGTATGACAGAGGAGTTGGCCAAAGTAAATTGGAAGGAGATGCTGGCAGCAATGGCATTTCTGGGAAAAATGAGGAAGGTGCGGGAAGGATTTCTTATAAAAATGAAGAAATACTCAGATGGCAAAATAGTACAACTGTGAATCATTAGGAAGGAAAAGGTGAAATATGAAAGCAAGCCAGGAAACAATATCAAAGTGGATAGTAAAAGCTTTTAAGTAAAAAATAAAAAAGAGATAAGAGTGGATATAGGACTGCTAGAAAATGAGGCCGGAGAAATAATAACAGGGAACGAAGAGATGGCAGATGAACTAAAAAGAGTATTTTGCATCAGTCTTCACTGTGGAAGACACTAGCAGTGTGCCAGATGTTGAAGGGTGTGAGGGAGGAGAAGTGAGTGCAGTTACTATTACAAGGGAGAAGGTGCTCAAAAAACAGAAAGACACAAGGGTACATAGGGCATCTGGACCAGATGAACTGCACCCTAGGGTTCTGAAAGAGGTAGCAGTAGAGATTGTGGCGGCATTAATAATGATCTTTCAAAAATCATTGGACTGGCATGGTGCCAGAGGACTGGAAAATTGCAAATGTCACTCCACTCTTTAAGAAAGGAGGAAGGCAGCAGAAAGGAAATTATAGACCAGTTAGACGAACATCAGTGGTTGGGAAGATATTGGAGTCACTTGTTAAGGATGAGCTGATGGAGCAGTTGACACAGGACAAGATCGTACTAAGTCAACACGATTTCCTCAAGGGAAAATCTTGCCTGACATACCTGTTGGAATTCTTCGAAGCTATTACAAATAGGATAAATTGTATGTTGTATACTTGGACTTTCAGAAGGCCTTTGACAAGGAGTCACAAATGAGGCTGCTTATAAAGTTAAGAGCCCATGGTATTACAGGGAAATTACTAAGATGGTTAAAGAGGTAGTTAAAGGGAATAAAAGGATCCTTTTCTGGTTAGCTGGTAGTGACTAGTGGTGATCCACAAGGGCTCGTGTTGGGTCTGCTTCTTTTTATGCTGCCTATCAATGACTTAGATAGCTTTATCGCCAAGATGATACGAAGATTGGTGGAGGAGCAGGAAGTGTTGAAGAAACAGGTAGGCTGCAGAAAGAATTAGACAGATTCGGAGAATGGGCAAGCAAGTGACAAATGAAATCCAATGTTGGAAAATTCATGGTTATGCACTTTGGTAGTGGAAATAAAAGTGCAGACTGTTTTTTATACAGAGAGAAAATCCTAAACTATAAGATGCAAAGGTTGGTGAGGAAGGCAAATGCCATGTTAGCATTCATTTCAGGAGGTCTAGATGTTGACCTCCTGAAATGGGATACTGAGGAGTTATAAGGCACTGGTGAGGCCTCCTTGAGTTCCGTGAACAGTTTTGGGCTCCTTAGCTTAGAAAGGAGAGGGTTCACGAGGAAGATTCCGGAAATGAAAGAATTATCATACAAGGAACGTTTGATGGTTCTGGGTCTGTACTCGCTGGAATTTAGGAAGGATGACGGGAATCTCATTGAAACCTTTTGAATGTTGCAAGGCCTAGATGTGAAAAGGATGTTTCCCATGGTGGGGGAGTCTAGGACATGAGGGCACAGCCTCAGGATAGAGGGGTGTTCATTTATAACAGAGATGCAGAGAGATTTCTTTAGCTAGAGGCTGGTGAATTTGTGGAATTTGTCACCACAGGCAACTGTGGAGGCCAAGTTGTTGGGTGTGCTTAAGGCAGAGATTGATGGGTTCTTGATTGGACATGGCATCAAAGGTTACGGGGAGAAGGCTGGGGAGTGGGGCTGAGGAGGGGAAAAAGAATCAGCCATGATTGAATGGTGGAGCAGACTCGATGGGCTAATAGCCTAATTTTGCTCCTATGTCTTATGGCTCCCACCCTTCCCTTTCCCCCATGGTCCACTCTCCTCTCCCATCAGATTCCTTCCTCGCCAGCCCTTTTCCTTTCCTACCCACATGGCTTCACCTATCCCCTCCTTTCCCTCCCCCCTTCCTTTTCAGCCCTGAAGAAGGGTCTTGGCCCGAAATGTCAACTGGTTATTCATGTCCAAAGATGTTGCCTGACTTGCTGAGTTCCTCCAGCTTTTTGTGCGTGTTGCTCTGGATTTCCAGCATCAGCAGAATCTCTAGGTTTTAGTATTCTGTGTAAATCGCTTTTCACAGCCTGAGAAGATGAAAGTCCTCTCCCCCAAGGGAACCCACTAGTGTATCAGCAGGTGGGGTGACCGAATAAACCTCCTTGCTCACAAAGGACAGGCGGCTTCTCACTGTGAACTCGTTGGTGCTTCACTAGGTGGGTTAACTGAGTGAATCCCTTTCCACATTTCGTGCAGGTGAACGGCCTCTCCCCGGTGTGAATCCGCTGGTGTTTCAGCAGTTCAGACGACTGAGCGAATCCCTTCCCGCAAACGGTGCAGATAAACGGTCTCTCCCCTCTGTGAACTCGCAGGTGCGTCTGCAGGTGAGACGACTGAGCAAATGACTTCCCGCAGACCGTGCAGGTGAACGGCCTCTCACCAGAGTGAATTCGCTCATGTCTCATCACATGGGACGAGTACGTGAATCCCTTCCCACACACCGAGCAGGTGAACGGTCTTTCGCCCGTGTGAACTCGCTGGTGGGCCTGCAGGTGAAACAGTTCATTATATCCCTTCCCACAGTCTGAGCAGGTGAATGGCTTCTTCCCAGTGTGGACCGTCTGGTGTGCCTGTAGGTGAGATAATCGAGTGAACGCCTTCCCACAGTCAGGGCAGGTGAACGGCCTCTCCCCGGTGTGAACCCGCTGGTGTTTTATCAGGTAGGATGACTGAGTGAATCCCTTGCCACAGTCCGGGCAGGTGAACGGTCTCTCCCCAGTGTGAACTCGCTGGTGACTCAGAAGGTAGCATGCATGAGTGAACCCCTTCCCACACTCAGGACAGGTGAATGGCCTCTCCCCAGTGTGAACTTGCTGGTGGATCAGCAGGTCAGAAGATTGAGTGTATCCCTTCCCACAGTCGGAGCAGATAAACGGTCTCTCCCCAGTGTGAACTCGCTGGTGTCTCTGCAAGTGACAAGACTGAATAAATCCCTTCCCGCAGTCTGAGCAAATGAACGGCTTCTCCCCGGAGTGAACTCGCTGGTGTCTGATCAGGTGGGATGAGTGAGTGAATCCCTTCCCGCACTCAGAACAGGTGAACGGTCTCTCTACTGTGTGAACACCCTGGTGTGCCTGCAGGTGAGACGGCTCAGTGAATCCCTTCTCACAGTCCGAGCTGGTGACCAGACTCTCCTCGGAGTGCACTTCCTGGTGACTCATCATGGATGATGAAGTAGTGAATCCTTTCCCCCACACGGAACAGCTGAACAGTCACTCTCTCTCTCGTGTGGGCTCACTGGTGTGTCAGTAGGTGGACTGATTGAGTGGATCTCTTCCCACACACAGATAAGGTGTGATGTATCTTCAGTTTGGATGACAGAGTGAATCGCTTCCCACAGTCAGAACGGGTGAATCTTCTCAATCTGGTGTGAACTTAATGATGTATCTTCAGGCAGGATGACTGAGTATATCCCCTCTCTCACACGGAGCAGGTGAACAGGCTCTCCCTGGAGCGAATTTTCTGATGTATCGTCAGCCTGGACAACCCAATGAGTTGTGTCCTGCAGTCAAAACAGGCCAACTTGCTGATGTATCTTCAGACTAGATGACTGCGTACTTTCCCTCCCTTACACAAACCAGGTGAATAGCCCTTCTTAGTGTGAACTCACTTGTGCATCTGCAGGCCTGCTGAGTGAGAGAATCCCTTCCCACACAAAGAGCGCGTCTATGATAACTCTGTACTATAAACTCTCCGGCAAATCATCAAGTCAGATATCAGACGTAGTGACTCCCTCGCACAATCACTGCATTTGAAGACCTGATCTCTAGTGAACCAATGCTGGTGTGTTCTCAGTACCCCGGTTCCAATGGGTTTCACTGAGTTACAACAGAAAACTTCATTTCAGACTCAAAGCTGGAATGAAATATATATTCTTCTCCCAGATTGGCAGCTGATGAACTGGAGATACACTGGAAATAACTGGACGCTCCTTCAATAACGTGAAGACAATTCACAAGGTGTATCACCAGGTTGGTTCATCCAAACCTTCACTCCTACAATGAACACGTGTTTGGTTCCTCTTGGAGTGACTGGTGTGCAGTCATCTCAAGTCTCCTCCACGTTCAAAGACTGATGACTTTTCAAGTTCTGGTGAATCAACCGATACAGTGAAACTGGCACAATCAAATCCCTTGCCTTTTCTACCCTGTAAAAAGATTTACAAACACATCACTTTGTGAAGGATAGCATTTCAGACTATATCATTTCAGCCCCTATGATGAGACTGACATCGCACTGTTACAGAAAAGCCCAAGTTGGACAAACAGTTCCTCATTTTTAACCGGGCACAGTTTCAGAATCCAGACTTGGTGTCAAATTCTGTTACTGTCCTTCTGTCGTGTATCAGAATGGGCCATTTCTGCCCGTCATCAACCTGTGGTTCGGCTCAATTTGTCTCTCTCCATTAGTACAACTTCACATTCTGGACACGTCCCACAGTAATACAAATAGCACAGCAGGCTACATGACAGGCCCTGCAGACAGTCTAATTACTCGGATCGAAAATCCCTCCTCCCGCCCACCGCGCTCATCAGGTGATTGACAGAGGCAAACTCACTGATGGCAATGTCTATGCCAATGAATATGAAGGGGAGGTGATTAAATTTTCTCGTTGGAGGCTGATAAAGTATAGTCCTTTTGCAATGTGAATGCTACAGGTCACTTGTTACCAAAGTCAAAGTTGTCTGATATCATTATGTTACTAGAGAGAATGGAACAAGAAATGTTCTCACAGGTAGAAAGGCCCACAAACAAAGGAGGTGGACAAAAGGTTAATTTCTAAAGAACAGAAGCAGATGCAAAGATTTTGTTTGTTTTTCCTCTCTGTGCAACAATTTAAAAGTTGAAGTCATCGGGCCAGTACTTATGTGGGTTTCCATAGCGTGAAGCGACTGAGAGTATGAGACTCCACCCCCCCCCACCCCGGACAGGACACCAGCCTATCATGAGGTTAACCCCCAGCATTTTGCCGGTACGTATTTTCAGCTGGGTGGACTGCAGCAATGTGTGGTTTGCTCAAGGACACAACACATTGCCTCGGCTGGGGTTCGAACTCATGACCTTCAGATCACTAGTCCAACGCTGTAACCACCTGGCCTCGTGCCACACTTATGCAACAATATTTGACATTTAAATTGATTAGATGATAGACCCAGAACCTTTCATCAGCCGGTTCTAAACCTGATAGCAATCCTCGTCTTGGTTACAATTGGCATAAAATCCCTAATCCACTTGTCTGCAAGAGCCCTAGGAGTTCTTGATCCAGGATTAAATCAGAACTCTTATCTTTGTTCCCAGTTCCAAATCCACAGCTCAGCAGTGTCTAGGCGACCGATCCGTTCGCACTCCCTCCCCCGGTGCTTCCAAACACCACCCTCAGGCAAACAGGGAAAGAGCTGCAAGTGTCACCCATGGCTGCCTCTCTACCCACAAATCCCCAAGAGCTAGAAACCCGTCTGTCCAGACCGGACCGAGCGATACGCATGCGCTAGATAACTGGCGCATGCGTACTTGCGCCCACAGCCGAAATTTCCCCAGGGCCCGGGTGTGGATCGTAGGGGAGAGTAAGAGGAGAGGAGAAGGACCGTGACTATCGCGGTGTGTAGGACTTCAGTGTATCTGGAACGCGCGGCGATTGTCTGTCAGTCGGGGTACGGGCCCTGGTTCTGATGAAACGATCTCGCCCGCCCCGAGCCCCGCTCCTACCTGCCACGGTTGCTCCGGAGCCTTTTGTCAACTGGGCGCATGCGCGACTTTCTGACATGGACAGCCTTCCCCGGCGCATGCGCACTTGACAACCTTTCGCCAAAGGAGAAGACTGAAGCGCGTAGGTTTCTGGGTAATACGAATGAATGGGCGAGTCTGCTCTCAAATCCGTTAATGTTTACACGTGGAGACCTCAACGCTGAATGTTGTAACATAGCAAAATCAAAAAACACTATACTCGGTATAAACATCCATTCTATGTGTCAAAAGTCAATGTCCAACACATAGAAACAAAAAAAAAACACACAAGATTCTGCAGATGCCAGAAATCCAGAGCAACGCACACAAAATGTTGGAGGAACTCAGCAGGTCAGGCAGCAGCGATGGAGAGGAATAAGGTGGCGTTTCGGGCCGAGACTTCTCATGCTGCCCAGCTTGCTGAGTTCTTCCAGTATTTTGCAGTTACAAAGCAACATCTTTTCCAATCAGTCAGCTTCCAAACATTGCTGTTCCATTATTCCACGCCCTCCTGGAAGGATTCGCCCCCAGCACCACCACTACCATGACATTCTGGAGCCCCAAGCCCTACCCTGTGCTGGCCCCTCTTTGGTATATTGACCCTGCTCTATTTGACGTCTATCTAATATAGGGGTCCCCCACCTGGGGTCCATAAAACCATAAGATTTGGAAGCAGAATTTGGCCATTTGGCCCATTGAGTCTGCTTCACTATTTCATCGTGGCTGATCCATCTTTCCTCTCAGTCCCGATCTCCTGCCTTCACTCCATATCCCTTCGTACCCTGACCAATCAAGAATCGATCACCCCCTGCCTTAAATATACATAAAGACTTGGCCTCCACAGCCGCCTGTGGCAACAAATTCCACAGATTCACCACTCTCTGGCTAAGGAAAGTCCTCCTCATCTCCATTAAAAAAACACCCTCTATTCTGCGTCTGTGCCCACTGGTCTTAGACACTCCAACTACAGGAAACATCCTCTCCACATCCACTCTATCAAGGCCTTTCACCATTCAATGGGTTTCAATGAGGTTATCCTTCATTCTTTTAAAGTCTAGTGAATACAGGCCCAGAGCCTTTAAATACTCTTCATATGACATGCTGTTTAATCCTGTAATCATTTACGTGAAGGAGGAGGAGCTTAGGAGGGTTAATGGTGCCTAACGGCGATTCCTTTCCTTACATATTCAGAAACAGCTCTATTTCCATCTTTAATATCTCTATTTTTCCCTTTGAAGACCCTGACCGGGAGTTACACACTGACTACGGTTCTTTGTGGGAATGGGACCCGCTCTTGGGGTTTCACGAAATGGCAACAGGGGTGATGGTGGGGAAGGGGGAGGCTGACCCAGAGATGGAGCAGGAATTGATGGAACGAGTTGGGAAGGGGGAGGGGGACCTTGAGTGAGAGTGGGGAAGCAGGAGTCACAAGGATGGGGGGGTTAAGGAGTGAAGGGGTGACCTAATGAGGGGGCAAAGGAGCAACCAAGCAATGAGGAGAGGGTGAAGTAATGTGAAGAGGGCAGCATAGAGAGAGGGCGCTGGGATAAAGTTTGTAGGAAGATCAAGTGTGAGCTGTCACAGACCAAGCTGATCAGCGACGTCACTTCATCATCCAGAGTGGTGACAATTCAGAATCCGTCAGCACAGGGACAGCCTGAGGTGAGCTGCAGGGTGGGTTTAAGGGGAAGATGAGTGAACAGAGATCTAGGAAAGAACATTGCCCCAGGGTGATGGGAGATGGAATAGAAACACTGGTAGAGACCTGTTGGGCAGAGTAGCCTCCCTAAACTGATCAAAAGTGGAGAGAGTGAGCAATTTCAAGTTCCTGGGTGTGTCTATATCTCTGAGGGCCTAACGTGGACCCAACATGCTGATGCAGCTATAAAAAAGGCAAGGCAGCGGCTATATTTCATTAGGAGTCTGACGAGATTTGGTTAGTCAACTGAAACACTCGAAAACTTCTGCTAATATACTGTGGACGGTATTCTGGCTGGCTGCATCACTGTCTGGTATTGCGGGGATGGGTGGGGTTGCTATTGCACAGGATCGGAGTACTGTAAGGATGTACAGAAGCCTGAAGGCACACACTTAGTGATTCAGAAACAGATTCTTCCTCTTTGCGATCCGATTCCTAAATGGACATTGAACCCAAGAACACTTCCTCACTACATTAAAAAAGATTTTGTTTTGGTGTTTTTTGGCACTACTTATTTTAACTTAACTATTTAATATATATATACACAAACTTACTGTAATTTATTTCTTTTTCTCTATATTTATCACGTATTTCACTGTACTGATGCTGTAAAGTTAACAAATTTCACAACATATACTGGCTGTGTCAAACCCGATTCTGATTCTGGAGTACATTGTGTCAGCAAGGAATGAGACAACATTTAAAAAGCACTGATTTATTTAGAACAGCTGAGAGGATCATAGGAATCTCCCACCATCCATGCGTATGCAGGGCCCTTAGTATGACCAGTGATCCCACCCGTCCATCCAGCATCCTCTTTGACTGTGTACCATCAGGCAGGAGACTCCGATGCATAAAGACAAGAACGGTCAGGATGAGAAATAGTTTCTTCCCTCAGGCCATTAGGCTTCTGAACTCCCTGCCACATCACATTCAAAGTGTCACTGGTTAATCTGTTCCTCACCTTACAATATTTAACTTATGCACTTTAGTTTGTTTATGTGTAATTCATCTGTAGGTTTTATCCTTATTTTCATAAGTTATCATGTATTATGTGTACACCCAGGTCTGGAGAAACGTCTTGTTTCATGGTGTGCATGTCTATAGTTAAATGACAATAAACTCTTGATTTATCACTGATCCACGGTTTTAGTCCAATCTAATCAAAGGCTAATGCAATCAGAACAAACCCCTCTGGTGCCCAGAGACCAGGGTCAGTTCCAGGTGTGGACAGACCCCTCCTGTGCCCAGAGACCAGGGGTCAGTTCCAGGTGTGGACAGACCCCTCCTGTGCCCAGAGACCAGGGTCAGTTCCAGGTGTGGACAGACCCCTCCCGTTCCCAGAGACCAGGGTCAGTTCCAGGTGTGGACAGACCCCTCCCGTTCCCAGAGACCAGGGTCAGTTCCCAGTGTGGACAGACCCCTCCCGTGCCCAGAGACCAGGGGTCAGTTCCAGGTGTGGACAGACCCCTCCCGTTCCCAGAGACCAGGGTCAGTTCCCAGTGTGGACAGACCCCTCCCGTTCCCAGAGACCAAGGTCAGTTCCCAGTGTGGACAGATCCCTCCTGTGCCCAAAGACCAGGGTCTCTGGTCTATTCCTGGAGGCTTTCTAATTACTGACTCCACCCCTCCAGGTGGTGAACTCACCGATGAAGTCAGAGTCTTTTTCGCCCCACTTTAGGAAGCTGTGGCACTTTTGTGATGGAAAGCTACTGGTCACTTGCTAACCACGACAAAGGTGTCTGATTTCATTATCTACCCAGAGAGAATGGTACAAGGCACGTTTCCACTTGTAGAAAGGCCAGAATCACAGCAGATTCAACAAAGATGACTTTCTAAAGAACCAAAGCTGATGTACAAATTTTGTTTTATTTCTATGTGGCACCGAGTGACATTTTCTTTGACTGGAAGGTAGGCTTTCTCTTAGGCCTCAGTTTCAACTGTGCATGTTATCTATCAACAGCAACACATACCAAAAGCTGCAGGAACTCAGCAGGTCAGGCACATCTATGGAAATGAATAAACAGTCGACGTTTTGGGCCGAGTCCCTTCATTAGAACTGGGAAGGAAGGGGAAAGATGCCAGAATAAAAAGGTGGGAGGGGGAGGGGAAAGAGGCTGGCTGGAAGGTGATGGGTGAAGCCAGGTGGGTGGGAAGGGTCAAGGGCTGGAGAAGGAGGAATTTGATAGGAGAGGAGAGTGGACCAGAGGTGAAAAGGGAGGAGGAGGGAACCCAAGGGAAAATTGTAGTTGT
The DNA here is from genome assembly GCF_030144855.1 of Hypanus sabinus. NCBI lineage: Eukaryota > Metazoa > Chordata > Chondrichthyes > Myliobatiformes > Dasyatidae > Hypanus > Hypanus sabinus. The sequence goes on along the minus strand of NC_082731.1, from coordinate 38,132,612 downwards.
GAACTTCACATGATTCACGACATTTACACAGACAGGTGTGAAAAAAGGGCCTGTAGGATCATTGGGGACCCGAGTCACCCCAACCACAAACTGTTCCAGCTGCTACCATCCTGGAAACAGCACCACTGCATGAAAGCCAGGACCAACAGGCTCCGGGGCAGCTTCTTCCACCAGGCCATCAGACTGATTAACTCACACTGCTCTGAGTGTATCTCTATGTTACATTGACTGTTGTATTTATTATAAAATTATTATGATTGCACATTTAGACAGAGATGTAACGTAAAGATTTTTACTCCCCATGCATGTGAAGGATATAAGAAATAAAGTCATTTCAATAACGGGCAGGTGAGAAGAGGTAAAAGATCAGAGTGGGGAATAGGGGGAAGGTGGGGTTTGAAATTTCTTTACCAGGAGAAATCAATATTCATGCCTTCAGGTTGGAGGCTACCCAGATGGAATATAAGGTGTTGCTCCTCCACCCTGAGGGTGGCCTCATACTAGCACAAGAGGAGGCCATGGGCAAACTTGTCAGAACATGAATGAGAATCAGAATTAAAATCTTGCCCACTGGAAAGTCCCGCTTGTGGTGGATGGTGCGGAGGCAGGTGCAGCTGGTACTAATATCAGAACTGGTCTCAGTATTTGCTAATCCGCTTGCCTGAAAGGTGCCCTTGAACCTCTTAATCCAAGATTAACTCAGAGAACTGTATTTTTGTTCTGAATCCCTAATCCCTGGATTCAGGACAGAGCAAAGTCTGGGAGATTCATCCGCTCCCACTCCCTCCACCTGCGCTTCCTAACACGCCCAATAGAATCAGAATTAGTATCTCCAGCATATACGGTGAAATTTAACAACTGTGTTTCAGCAGTACAATGCAATTCACAGTAACAGAGAGTAAGAATTGAATAACACAAAGTAGACATATATGAAATAGTTAAATTAAATAAGTAGTGAGGTAGTGTTCAAGGGTTCAATGTCCTTTCAGAAATTGGATGGCAGAGGGGAAGAAGCTGTTCCTGAATGGCCGTGTGTGTGCCTTCAGGCTCCTGTACCTCCCTCCTGATGGTGACAGTGAGAAGAGGGTATGCCCTGGGTGGTGGGGAAAGCACTGGAAACTGCCCCCAGAGGTTCCTCAGACCCTTTGCTTTATGGTATTGGCCCCTGGTGTAAAATGTCTGGGAACCCCCCCCCCGGGGCAACGGTCAGCGATGCGCATGCGCCGTTGTAATGGCTCACGGGCAGAAAATTCCCCGGGGGTCCCGAGATCGGAAAGTGGGGCCGAGAGAGAAGGAAAGGACTGGGACTGTCCCGGGTTGCGGGGACGCAGTGTGTCCGGAGCTCAGTAACTGCCCCGCAATCGGGGTGCGGGCTCGGGCCTGGACGAAAGCCCGCAGCTCCGCTCGTACCCGTCCAGTCCAGGCCTTTGTCCACTGGGCGCATGCGCGGTAACTGGACCAATCAGCGAGCCTGACGCTTGCGCATTTCGTCGGCCGGCCACCGAAGCTGAATTCTAAGCCGCGTGGATTTCTGGGTACACAAGGCGCCATTCAGAGCGTTAGCAAGCACAGGTTCCCTTCTGCCCCGAGCCTCAAAACCAGTCAATGTTTTTATGTGGAGAACTCAGCAGCTACTTTGAGGAAGCAAGCTTGCACAAACAATATACTTAATATAAGCAGGCATTCCGTGTGTTAAAGTATAAGCACCTACACCTGCAGATATAAAATGGAAGCTCAAAAGGTTCACGAAATGGTGGAGATACAGAGCAACACACACACCACTGGAGGAACTCAGCAGGTCAGGTAGCATCTGTGCCTAGGAATAAACAGTGGAGATTTCAGGCTGCAACCTTTTTCCAGTCCTGAAATATCAACTCCACAGATGCCGCCTGACTGCTAAGTTCCTCCAGCATTTTACAGGAATAAATGACGTTTTCCCAGTCAACCAGTTTACAAATATTGATGAATTGTAGCCACATCCTTCTGATCTCATTCACTCCGCCACGCAGCGGACTCCAGCCCCGTCACTTTCTGGAGCTCCAGTGCTCTGGTCCCTCTTTGATTTCTGACCCTGCTCCATCAAAGGTTTACCTACTATTTTCCTCTCATATGTTAGAAAAGAGTGGTGTAATGCAAAACTCAGACATGTGAGGCACAGCCCTTTGAGATCAGTGAAAATAGCCCATAATTTTCAAAGCATTGAAGGAAGTTACCTAGGACATTTTTCCTCAACCCAAAGCCACCTCACTTAAACACACTGAGGTGATTACAGTTGGGATGACTGGGCGAATCATTTCCCACTGTTGGAGCAGGTGAATGCCACTCTTCAGTGTGAAGTTTCTGCTGTGTTCTCAGGTTGGACAACTGAATGAATCCCCTCCCATAGTCAGAATAGTTTCAGATCTGAGTAAACTCACGGATAAATCTTCGCTCTGTGTGTGTGTGTGTGTGTGTGTGTGTGTGTGTGTGTGTGTGTGTGTGTGTGTGTATATGACTCAGTGTATCTTTTCCCACACACGGAGCACGTACATGGCCTCTCACCAGTGTAAATTCATTGGTGCTTATACAGATCCGATTCTTGGATGAATACAGAGGCAGCGGGCAAGATGTGGGGATGGGACACAAGCTGATGTTTGAATCCATTTCACCGCTTAAAGCTTCCATCGTTCAATGAGGGGGATTGAAACACCGAGGCGGGCGTGGAGAGCGAGCGCCGGCTGCCTGCCTTTTGATTGCACCGCTACCAGAGAGATGAGATCTTGCCACTGTGCCCGGAGAAAGTTACCCAGGTTTTCTGTGTTTTGGATGTGGACTATAGACTTTTTTTTCAGCATTATAGTTTGACACGGAAGAGTCTTTTCTGTTGATCAATGTCAAAAAGCCGAATTAAATCCATTGTGATTCAATGTTGTAAAACAATAAAACATGAAAACTTCCAGTGGGGAGGGGTGAATACTTTTTTATAGGCACTGTACTGATGCACCATCAATAACTCACACTGAGACGTAAGGCGAGATATCGGCTTTTATTGACTGGAAGAAGGAACCAGGAGTGAGTGTCTATCATACAATGTCCTGGAGACTGAGGTCCAGCGTCAGGCCTCAGACCTCCTTTATACAGGGGCCTGTGGGAGGAGCCACAGGAGCAGTCAGCAGGGGCGTGTCCCGACAGGCACATAGTTCACCACATGTATGTACTCTGATAATAAATTCACTTTGAACTGATTCCACAACGTATGGACTTACTTTCAAGAACTCTACAACTCACGCTCTCAAAATTTATTTATTTACTTACTATTGTTGCTAATTCGCTTTTATCTTCTTATGGATTTGCACAGTTTGTCAACTTCGGCACGCTGGCTTTGTTCTGTGCGTCATGAGCTCTGTGGCTTGCCGTAGAGCGTTGAGTTTCTCAGTTTCTTGAGTGTCCGTGTTTACCAATCGTTGTCGTAACTAGAGCCGCTAAGCCCTCGTGATCTGAGTTTAATCTTCTCAAATTAATTGCGACTGGCACGTTTCCCACATTCTATCATTATTTAAAGACTCTCACTCAGTGCCTTAGCAGAATAAAGAACTATCTTACCCACCATTTTCAGCAGAATTGGTCGCCATCATTTTGGGCTTACAGTGGGTGGAGGAAACTTGTCCTTGCATAGTTGTCATTTGCTCAGATTCTATTTAGGTTCTGATGAGTCTTAAAACGGATCATTCTAGCAGTGGGTCAGGTTTACCGCTGGAAGCTCTTCACACTTTATTTCATATTCAAACTATTGCTTTACACGTTCTTTTCTTGTGTATCCCTGCACCTAGAGGCGTCGAGGGGAATGAGTGGATTGATTGTTTAGCTACAAAAGCAGCTGAAAGTGCAACAATGGATATAGACCTTCCACTGAGCAGATCAGAAAGCTATGGGGTTGGTGGGGTTAAGAATTAGGAGATTATGGCAAGATTTGTGGGATAATGGACATAAGGGGAGGTGGGGAACGCCTTTACAGAATACACAAAACTGTTGGGTTGATGGAAGACGGGAAGTAAAACAAACAGGGAAGGAATTATATTGACTCGACTAAGAATTTGGCATACCATCCTTCGTATCTTGTTGGAAAACATTGAGTTGTTCTTTATGAATTATCAAGAGGAGTTGTGGTTCCTTTTAAATATTAGCTCAATGATTTTGACAGTGTATATTCCTTTCTTTGTACTTTTATTGAAATATGTACTTGATATTACTTCTCTGATTTGTATTGATTTTTTTAATCAATAAAAATAGATTGAAAATGAAAAATGGAGAACACGCTCTGGGGTGCGTAGGTTTCGTCATCAAAAATTTGTTAATCGCATTCATTTACAATGCGAAGTGTATAAGGTTGAAAAATAAAACTAGATGTGGGCTTCACGCTGTCTTTGGGGCTTGATAGTTTTTGTTTGAAAACTTTATTAAAGTTATGGAAGTGAGCTTAGTTTAATACAAAATATTGTCTTTCCTTACTTACAATCTACAGGGTTTTCATTGTGTTTTCATCTGATGAAGAGTTGGGAGGGTTTTTTTTCCCCAACTCTACACCAGACTCCAGTCCACTTGGTGTTGGCAATGCACCTTTACGTTGGACTGCCAACCACCATTAAAAGTCAGCAGAAGTGCCTTAGCGGAGAATGAATTGTCCTGTGGTGTCGCTCAGTTGCTTCTGTTGGTATCCCTACGCCAACCTCTTGTTTCCACCTCCTTCCGGGGATCTTGCCGTTCCTCCGCTGCCGCGCCAAGTTGGGAGCCTGCTGTCCGAGCTCCTGGGCTGAGTCAGTGCCAGCGACCTCCGTGGCGGTGAAAGCCTGCCGTTCCTCGCACACCGTGCGGGTGTGGCGCTCTTCATCGACTCTATTGTGAACGCCCACATGAAGATGAATCTCAGTGGCCTCGGAGACCACTTTCTTCCACTGTGATTTGTCGGCAGTCAAACCCCTTGCGTCGCTGGCGGTGAGGCTGGTCCACTTCTTGATGTCGTCGATCCAGGTTCTGCCTCGGGAGCGGCTTCCTTCCACTCTGCCTTCGAGCACAGTGCGTTCCAGTGTGTCATCAGTTCTTGAGGTGTGTCCAAAATAGCGAAGTTTCCTTTGGATAACAGTTTCCAGAAGTGTTGGTTTCGTTCCAATCTTTTCTAGGATGAAATTGTTGGATCTTCCTTTCAATGTATGATATTGAAAGGAGATAATGTGTATATATATGACGTATATATACTTCGATAATAAACTTACTTAGGACTGCCTTTATTACTGAACAGGTTCAGTTTTCACGTGTGGTCATCAGCCACTTTTGTCCCTGTTGAAAATACACAAAAACACTCGATATGAAAACCTTAAACAAAGGAACAGAACCAGGCCATTCAGCCCATCCAGCATGCTCTACCGATCGATCTCAGCTGGTTTATTTTTCCTTTGAATCCCATTCTCCTGCCTTCTCACTGTGAACTTTGACACCCTAACCTAGCAACCTGTTTTAAATACATCTAATAACTTGGCCTCTGCAGTGTCCTAAGGACTGGCACAGGAGACTGATATTAAAGAACGATTACTAAAAGTGGAGAGAGGAGAGAGCAAACCAGTTTGACATTTGCAGGAATTAACATACGTGCATACGTCAGAACTCTGAACTTAATATTATGGGAACTCTTTGGTAGGTAGAATGTAAGTAAGGGGAATTCTGGCAACCCAGTGACGTCCCGATCTGGGAATCTCTCCTGACATCAATATGTCTGCTTGCACCTGTTAACTTTTCTTCCCTCTCTCTCCCCCCCTCTCTCCACTTCCCTCCCCATCTGTGTGCCTTTGTCTGTATATTACCTCACTCTGGAGGGCAGATGGAGCATTACCACACCTTTAAACATCCATCTAAAATGCTCAGCATTTCCCTTCGGGGCCGATTGCAATTCCACCCGGTAACCCGACCCTCAACCTCGTGACTGCCCCCGCCAAAGCTGCTGTGGAGGGAGTCTGACGGGCGGCTCTGTGTTTCAGTCCCCACCCCCGGGTGCTCCAATTCCACCCACGGCTCCAAAGACGCGTGTGCTGGTGGGTTAGTCGGCGGCTCGGGGAGAAAGAAACGTGAGCGGGGAGGGGATGGGAAATCAGGAGTGGGGAGAGCGCAGGGTGGGGAACCGACTTCTACACGCTGCAGAGTGCAAACAGTGTTAGATGGAACAATTTCTCTGTTTAAATAGGGACACATTCAAACCGCTGGAAACATTCATTACGTCAAGGCCAATGCAGTGGTTGGGTACACGTCAGTGCAGTGGCCAGCACAACGCTTCACGGTACCAGCGACCCGTGTTCAACTCCCTCCGCTGCCTGTAAGGAGCTTGTCCCTTCTCCCCATGACCGCCCGGGGTTCCTCCAGCTTCCTCCCAAAGAATTACCGGTTAGTAGGTTATTGGTTTTGTAAATTGTCCCGTGACTATAGACAATAGGCCATAGGTGGAGAAGTAGACCATTCGGCCCTTCGAGCCTGCACCGCCATTCTGAGATCATCGCTGATCATCTACTATCAATACCCGGTTCCTGCCTTGCCCCATATCCTTTGATTCCCCTATCCATAGGATACCTATCTAGCTCCTTCTTGAAAGCATCCAGAGAATTGGCCTCCACTACCTTCCGAGGCAGTGCATTCCAGACCCCCACAACTCTCTGGGAGAAGAACTTTTTCCTTAACTCTGTCCTAAATGACCTACCCCTTATTCTCAATCCATGTCCTCTGGTACTGGACTCTCCCAGCATCTGGAACATATTTCCTGCCTCTATCTTGTTCAATCCCTTAATAATCTTATATGTTTCAATCAGATCCCCTCTCAATCTCCTTAATTCCAGCGTGTACAAGCCCAGTCTCTTTAACCTCTCTGTGTAAGACAGTCCAGACATCCCAGGAATTAACCTCGTGAATCTACGCTGCACTTCCTCTACAGCCAGGATGTCCTTCCTTAACCCTGGAGACCAAAACTGTACACAATACTCCAGGTGTGGTCTCACCAGGGCCCTGTACAAATGCAAGAGGATTTCCTTGCTCTTGTACTTAATTCCCTGTGTAATAAAGGCCAACATTCCATTAGCCTTCTTCATTTCCTGCTGCACTTGCTCATTTACCTTCAGTGACTGATGAACAAGGACTCCTAGATCTCTTTGTATTTCTCCCTTACCTAACTCTACACTGTTCAGATAATAATCTGCCTTCCTGTTCTTACTCCCAAAGTGGATAACCTCACACTTATTCACATTAAACATCATCTGCCAAGTATCTGCCCACTCACCCAGCCTATCCAAGTCTCCCTGAATTCTCCTAACATCCTCATCACATGTCACACTGCCACCCAGCTTGGTAACATCAGTAAATTTGCTGATGTTATTCTCAATGCCTTTATCTAAATCGTTGACATAAATTGTAAACAGCTGTGGTCCCAATACCGAGCCCTGTGGCACTCCACTAGTCACCACCTGCCATTCCGAGAAACACCCATTCACCGCTACCCTTTGCTTCCTATCTGCCAACCAGTTTTCTATCCATGTCAATGTCTTCCTCCAATGCCAAGAGCTTTGATTTTACCCACCAATCTCCCATGTGGGACCTTATCAAATGCCTTCTGAAAATCGAGGCACACTACATCTACTGGATCTCCGCTGTCTAACTTCTTGGTTACATCCTCAAAAAACTCCAACAGATTAGTCAAGCATGATTTACCCTTGGTAAATCCATGCTGGCTCGGCCCAATCCTATCACTGCTATCTAGATATGCCACTATTTCATCCTTAATAATGGACTAGCATCTTCCCCACCACCGATGTCAGGCTGACAGGTTGATAGTTCTCTGTTTTCTCCCTCCCTCCTTTCTTAAAAAGTGGGATAACATTAGCCATTCTCCAATCCTCAGGAACTGATCCTGAATCTAAGGAACATTGGAAAATGATTACCAATGCATCTGCAATTTCCAGGGCCACCTCCTTTAGTACCCTCGGATGCAGACCATCTGGACCTGGGGATTTGTCAGCCTTCAGTCCCATCAGTTTACTCATCACCGTTTCCTTCCCAATTAGCCTAGGGCGGCGCATCTTGAAGGACCCGTTCCACCCTGTATCTCAATAAATCAATCAATTAATTATTGACGCAAACAAGGGAGTTTGCTACGACAGAACAGTAGGGCTGATTGTGTACCTGACGCAACAGCTAAAGTAGAGGTGCCCAGGGATTGATGCCTCACACCTCTCTCGCACGATACTCTACATATTTGCCTGTTTTAAGTGAGCACTTGGGTACAATCAGGAGGCCAGCGTAACAGTGAGCCGCACGCGACACGAACACATGCTCACATGCATGCTCACACGTGCTTACAACCCTCCCCCTCCCCCCCCCCAAGGTTACATACAGACTGACAATCTCCGGTGCAGATCACATGATTGGCTTGGCTTGGAAGTACAACAGGTTATCAAGAAGGCAAACAGAATGTTTGGCCTTCATTGCTAGAGGGATCGAATTCAAGAGCAGGGAGATTATACTGCAACTGTACAGGATACTGGTGAGACCGCACCTGGAGTACTACGTGCAGTTCTGGTCTCTTTACTTGAGGAAGGATATACTGGCTTTGGAGGTGGTGCAGAGGAGGTTCACCAGGCTGATTCCAGGGATGAAGGGGTTAACCTATGAGCAGAGTTGCCTAGGATTACACTCTCTGGAATTCAAAAGAATGAGAGGGGATCTTATAGAAACACAACATTGTGAAAGGGATAGAAGTAGGAAAGTTGTTTCCATTGGTAGCCATCTTACTTAGTTTAATGGTCTAAATGACATGACACCACATCCTAAGATTAGCTATTTTTTTGTAGTTTTCCTTTTATAACTGACAACCTGTGTTGCCTACACTGTTCATAGCAGTGTTTCTATATCCTGCGTAATTGATACTTTTGTCCACGCGTTGTCCAATCCCAGGTCTTCTCTATGTGCAATTCAACGTTGTTCAGACAGATGCTTTAATCCTCGTCGAAGAATCGCTGCCACACCATTATTCTTTCTATTTGCCCCGTCTGACATAAAAAGCAGCTTCCTTTAAATATCAAGATTTTAGTTGATATAACTTTTATTGTTTCAATAATAGTGATGCTGTCACATGCAGCTAGTTTCAAAATACTGTACCCCATGAAGTTTCATTTTCCAGTCGAAACTTAACACACAAAATTAACATTTTCTGTTCAGAAGTGTCTTCACTTCTGTCAGCAGTTCGTGTGTGGCAAGCAGATTTTCACAGTGTGGTGAACTATGTGCCTGTCTGGACACGCACCCTGCTGTCTGCTCCTGTGGCTCCTCCCACAGGCCCCTGTATAAAAGTGATCTGAGGCCTGACGCTCGGCCTCAGTCTCCAGGTCATAGTATGATGGATACTCACTCCTGGTTCCTTCTTCCAGTCAATAAAAGCCGATATCTCGCCTTATGTCTCAGTGTGAGTTATTGATGGTGCATCACACAGTTCTTCCATTATCTGTTTCTGAAACACGAAGCTGATGAACTCAACAAATTCAAACACATAGTTATCGCTGTGAGGACTCTGGTTTATTCACGTATTTGGCCACGTGTGCATGAATTTCTTGCTCGGAATACATCGAAGCATTAATTTTAATTGCTAGGATGCTGAGGTCTCCATTGGCTAGGGATGACCTTGGATGCTGCATCCCAGCTGTCTGGATACACAAGCCTGGGCAGTACAACATGGAGAGCAAGCTGTTGCCTGTGTAGCAGGCTCCCTCTCTCCATGCAGGTGATGAACCCAAAGGAATGGCAGAGACCGATACAGTTTGGTACCAGCAGCCTCGCAGGAGTTGCCAGTCAGCGTAGGACTGCCTTAGGGACTCCAGCTCCGGAATTTTCCCCATAGGATTTACTCCCAAAGCCTTCCCCATGAGCTGACAGCGGAAGTTTGAGATCAGAGATTTCCTTCTCTTACATGAGCTGCCAGCCACGGCTGGAGATCACCTCCCCGAATTGACCGGGTTAAGGCGCCAGTAACCTGCCTTTGCTCCTATTCCTGCCAGCAGGAACAGTTGCCGGGCTTGCCAGGAGCTGGACTTGGTTGTCAGAGGCTATTGGATGTGCACGCCATTGGGAGCATTTAATAAGTAGTGAGAGCTTGTCCCCATTACCACCCCCACTGTAACAACCTTAAGGAACCAATTGCTAAGATAATGTTATCAGTTACCACATTTACCTCAACCGGATTAGACTCCTTCCACACTCTTTTGGAGTTTCAGTTAATGCGCAAAATTCCACATTTCTTCTGGTTGTGTAGTCTGATAATCAGATATTTCATATTAATGCCATTAAGACGCGAAGATGGGGAGAACATACAAAACTCCTTACAGGCAGCGGTGGGAATTGAACCCTAGTCGCCTGTACCATAAAGCGTTGTGCTAGCCGCTACACTACCATATCATCCTATCAACTTTGTCACCCAATAAAAACCAGATATTTTCATATCACATTACAGTTGTTACAAATATCTCAAAATACCATTATTTCAGAATTAACTATTAAAACAAAAAAATCAAAATAAACGGGATGTCCAACATGACACATCTATTGCTTTGTCAAAGACCACACCACAGTTTAATGTTCTTACTCAAGCTACACAACAACAGTCTTCACACTGATACATCTTTAAAAACTAGGATTTAATTTTACCTTGCCTGTATTTTAAACGTATGGTCTTGTTTAAAAAGGGTCTAGTTCTTTCCCGGCGTATATGATGAATGAACTCTTCTCAGGCTTCCAGCCGAGTACATGTATCAATTTTAACCAATGTTTCGATGACAAACTCTGCCATCTTCATCAGGGATGATGCCTGGGCATGTCTAGTCAGGTGGTATTTATTCCCCCGTCATCCGTCCCTCCCTCCTCATCCAATCAAGTTTCCGCTGTACCACCTTGTTCACAATCGAACTGAAATTCTCAGGAGCAGGAAGAAGAGTAGGAGGGAGAGGAGGACCAAGAAAAGGAGAAGGAGTACAATGACAAATTCCATATTGTCACCACATTCTGGCTAAAGAAATTCCTCCTTACTTCTGTTTTAAATGGATGGCCTTCTATTTTGAGGCTGTGCCCTCTAGACCTAGCCTCCAACAACAAAGGAAACATCTTCTTCACATCCACTCTATCCAGGCCTTTCAACATTCGATAGGTTTCAATGAGATCCCCCCCCCCCCATTCTAAATTCCAGTGAGTTAAAGGCCAAGAGCCTCCAACCTGAAGATTTGTGGGCTCAGCTGAGGACTAACAACTCTGAATGGTAAAACAAAACTGTTATGAAACAGCAATGAAGAATCCTTCTACATCCAAGTGTCGAGGGCAGACAGAGAGTTGGGGGACCTTAATTGCTGCCCTAAACGCCAGTGGTGTAACAGGCAGACAGTCCAAAGGGAGTTCCAGATTTAAGAGGGTTAGCCAATCAAAAGAGGCTGGAGAGTTTGGGGTTCTATTCTGTGAAATTTATAAGATCCTAAGTAGGCTCAATAAAGTAGATGTTGAGACAGTTCCACCAGTGGAACATGTGTGAATAATGGCATGTAGATGCAAAATAAAGGACTGAGCATTTTGATTGCTAAGTGAGACTAGAACTAGGGGAACACAGCCTCACGATTCGGCAAAGTAGCGAAATAGATGATGGAGATGAGCAGGAATTGCTTTTCCCAGAAAGCAGTGGATCTGTGGAATTCTCTGCCCTGGGAAGTAGGTGAGACTATCTGACCATATGTACTTAAGGCACAGTTAGATAGATTCTTACATAGCAGGTGAATCAAGGGCCATGGGGAAAAGGCAGGCACCTGGCTGAGTCTATGGCCAGATCAGCCGTGACCTTATTGAATGGTGGAGAAACCTCGATGGGCCAAAGGACCTCCTCCTGTTTCCCATGTTCTTATTTAAAACAGTGTTGCGTAGAAATTTATTTTCTCAAGAGGTAGTGAACCTCTGGAATTCTTTGCCCCCGGGAGTGGATCATAAGATAGATGCCAAGTGGAGGCAGATAAATATCTGAAAGACTGGCGCAGGGAGTTGGCGCTGAAGAGAAGTTGAGGCCATGATCATATTAAATGGAGGGGCAGGCTGGAGTGAAAAACTCCTCCTTTTCCTCTTCCTGTTCTCTTGTGTTCTGGGATCTCAGGGTGTGGAAAAGTGCTCTGGGAGAAGTTAAGCACACCTTGCCATTGTTTGCACGCTGCCATTAAAGCTTAAACCAGGCCTCGTGGTCTCCACAAAGGACTGTCAGGCACGTGTGGGATAACTGGGCTGTTTCTCGGTTCTGGGCTGGCTCTCCTTTTAACTGCACTTTTCAGATTACCCTGGGTAAAACAAGCACACATACGTGCATCAGGCTCCCAATCTTTCCTGCCAGTGAATATTGGAGTGGAGAAAGACAACCTTCTTTCATAATCCCTTCTTCTTAGGTTTTGCTGTCTGGTTTGAGCCTCTCCCCAGTGGGCTGAAACTGCGGAGCGGGTGGCGGGGGGGGGGGGGAAGCAAGATTTCCAAGACACAGCACCAAAATATTCCACTCAAATTCCTCACATTCCAGCAAGCCCCGGCACCCGGGAGGGTTTGACGCAGTGTCGGTTGTGGTTCCTGTGATGTGGAGTCAAGTCACTCTCCAAAGCACAGGCTGATGCTCCAGGTGTGGCAGTGAGGCACTGTGGTCACGGGAGGAGTGACATCTTCTGGATGAGATGAAGAATGGCCCCTTCAGGAATCCCAGAGGGAAAAAAAAATTCCCCCATTCTCCATCATCCCACCAACCAATATCACATTACAGTGGATTCTGGTCAGTTGGGACTCATCGGGACCAGTACACTTTGGCCCCGTTAAGCAGTGTCCCAATTAGCAGAAGTGAAAAAAAAGGTAAAAATAAAATCACAAATGGAGTAGCAAATTATGTATACAAATGAACTACAGAACAAATTAAAACATTACTACAGGACTATAAAACTGTGCACTACTCCCTATTGACGGAGGAATTCATCCAGCATATGCCATGAACAATATCAGAGCAGATTCCTTGTGTAGATAGTGGATTGTCCTTGTACAAAGCCTTCGACAATTGCATCCTCCAAATCTTCATCTTCATTGTAACATTCAAGATGATTGCTGATACCTTCAAATTATTCATAGTTTCTACCCTTTGACCTGTTTGGCGTGGGCGCCCCTACCAAGAGGCAAAGCACAAGGTCCTGTCTGCAGCCAACGTGACTCTCCGGGTCACTGAGGCACGCGAGCCTCCAGACCCTACGACAGGGTTGTGCCCTCTTGGAGGCTGGACTGCCCCCCCCCCCAGTATTACGATATCCTACAGTATATACACAAGGAACTGAACTTGTTTACAGTGTTCCAGGGGACTAACCAACACCCTGAATGATGGTAATAAAACAATTTTTTGATTTTAAGCGGCAATCCATTTGCAATAAAAGTCATTTTTCCTTCTTAATGACTTGTTTCCACCTGCTAACATTGAGTGATTAGTGCACGAGAATCCCTATATCCCTCGCTTCTCTCCACTTGGACAATAATCCACCCTTAACCATCAGACTCTTGAATCAAAGAGGATAAAGTCACTCGGCTTCACTTGCCCCATCATTGAAATGTTCCCACAACCAAATTACTCACTTTCAAGGTCTCTTCATCTCATGTTCTCGATAATTATCGCTTATTTATTTATTTATTTATTTATTTATTTATTCATTTATTCATTCATCATTTCTTTCTTATCTGTATTTGCAGTTTGTTCTCTTTTTCACAATGGGCGACCACCTAAGTTGGTGAGGGCCTTCATTTTTTTCTATTATGGATTTTTTGAGTATGCCTGCAAGAAAATGAATCTCAGGGTTATATATGGTGACATATCAGAATCAGGTTGAATATCACAGGCATATAATCGTGAAGTTTTTTTGTTTTGTGGCAGCAGTACAGTGCATTACATAATAATAAAAATCGCAAATTACACTAAATATATATCTGGTGGCATCCGTTAGTCTTGCGAGACCATGGACCTGCACCTGGAATGGTTTCTGGGGCGCAGGCCTGGGCAGGGTTGTATGGGAGACCAGCTGTTGCCCAAGCAGCAAGTCTCCTCTCTCCACAACACCGATGTTGCCCAAGGGAAGGGCAAGGGCCGATACAGCTTGGCACCGGTGTTGTCGCAGGAGTTGCCGGAACGAGGTTGAAGGAACTTCAGACTGCCTTAGGGACTTCAGCTCCGGATTTGTCCTCAGGGTTTACTCCCGAAGCCTTTCCCATGAGTGGGTATGGCCGCAAGGCAGCGGAGGTTTGAGATCAGAGTTTCCCCTCTCGTAGGTGGACTGCCTCCCCAGGCTGACGAGCTCTATCTGAAGCATTGGTTAAATATATATATAAAAGGTTAAATATAATAAATATTGTAAAAAGAGAATACAAAGTAGTGAGATAGTGTTCACGGGTTCAATGTCCATTTAGGAATCAGATGGCAGAGGGGAAGAAGCTGTTCCTGAATCACTGAGTGTGTCTCTTCAGGCTCCTGTACCTCCTCCCTGATGGTAACACTGAGGTCATATCAGGTCATATCCTGGGCGATGGGGGTCCTTAATGATGGATGCCGCCTTTCTGAGACGCTGCTCCTTGAAGATGTCCTGGATACTGCGGAGGCCAGTGCCCGCGATGGAGTGCAGATAGGTCGTTTGATGATAATGAACGTGAGAGGTTCCGCAGATGCTGGAATTCTAGGGTAACTCACATTAAGTGGCAGAGGAACTCAGCAGTTCAGGCAGCATCTGTGGAAATAAATAGACAGTCGATGCTTCGACCTTCCTGAAAAAGGGTCTCGGCCCAAAACATCGACTGTTTATTCATTTCCATAGGCGCTCCCTGACCTGCTGAATTCCTCCAGCATTTTGTGTGTGTTGTTTTGATAATAAAATTACTTTGAACGTTGCTATCAAAGCTGAATATGTGGAGTGAGGAACTGATCTCAGTGCTGTGTGTGTGTGTGTGTGTGTGTGTGTGTGTGTGTGTGTGCATTTTCTCTCATTTGTAAATAACTCCAGAACATTGGTTTAGACCAGTGCTTCCAAACCATTTTCAGCCCAATGCCTCCCTCCTAAAGCACCTTCATACTTGCCAATGCCCTTATTAGGTACAGTATCCTTTCTGGCACCCCCACAGTGCAACAACATGTCTACTATACACTAACATGAGAAAAATTATACTGTTTTAAATTTTCATTTATCTTTAAACCTAGCTTACGCAGTACCTGTGTGCTGTACAGCAATTTCAATATCAATGTGATTTTTAGCAAGAGTTGAAATATCTGGTTCAAGTGGTTCAAGTTGTGATGTCAAAAGCCTTAACAGTATCCAAAAGGTTTTTGTTTTTTGTGAATATGTGGTTCACTGCACTGAAACCTTTTTCAACAAGGTTGGAGGATGGGAAAGCAATGAAGAGCAGTTTGGCTCTTCTCCAAAGACCAGGAAACTTCGTATGACAGTGTAGCCACATACCTCAAAAGCCAACTTTTTTGAAAAGCATTTTTGCTTCTTTATCTTTTTGAATTTCTGTAATTTCTTCTTGCAAGCTCTCTTCCAGTTCTTCCACCATACAAAAAAAAGGGTTAATTATCTAGGCTGGAATTTCCAGCTCATTCAAATCCTTGAATCAATTCCGAAAATCCTTTTTTTCAGTGACTGCAGGTGTAAGCAGTGCTCTTGCAAATCACCTTCTATGAAAGAGGGTGCCATACTTTCCATGTAGGGAAACTGTGAGAACATCCTTCTCCCAATACTTATGTATGTCCAATTTTCCAATAAAAGTGGACACTGCACTTATTGCCTAGATTAAATTGAATTTCTCACCCTGCAGTTTCACATTTAGAATATTCATTTCCTCATACAAATTGACAAGGTATGCCACATCTCCACGTAAAAGTTCAATCTTGTTTCCCAAGTTCTTGCCGACTTTGAGCAAAAATTCAGCCAGTATCAAAAAGATATATTTTAAGCAGCACTTTAACGTGAAGAAACAAGCATTCAAACATTTCATCATTATCTTGGCATAACTGGTGAAATATTCTGCTCTTTAATGGATGAGTAATTTTGTTGATAGCAGATATTGCAAGCTTGAAGAAGTTGCTGGCTGAGGTTTTTGGCTGCAAAATGTTGATGATGAATTACAAATGGCTGGCAAACAAATTTGTAATTTTGTTTTTCATAAATGCCACCAAAACAGCATGGCGAGCTGTCGTATATGGTGCTCCATCTGTTGCACAAGAAATCATGTTCCTAATTGGAATACTTTTATCCTGATTATACATTTTGAGCTTGTCATAGATCTATTCTCCATTTGTTTTTGTTTTTAACCTTTTACAAAAGAGAATCTCTTCATAACTTTTTCCATTTTGGATAAACCATACAAATACCATTAGCAATGCCTCATTGTCTCGCACAGTTGACTCATCCAGTTGTATCCCACATTCTGCTTTTTGTAGCTCTGTGCATTGTTGATACTCAATGTCTTCACTCGTTTCGACGATATGATGAACTACAGAATTATTACAGAGGAATTGATTTTAAAATACTGCGTCCATTTTGAGAACCGTGGTGAGCACTTCTGGACGTTATTAATCTTTCACCAACTGTATGAGATTTTTCACACTTTGCTATCATTTTGGAAATGTTATAAGAAGCAATGAGACCACCATCAAGGTCACTTTTAGCTTCGTTGGCAAATAACTCGAGTGTGCAACACTTTTCAAATGCTTCTTTCATCTTCTGGAACTGAGTAGAACCATGAGTAGCCTATTCAGGGTGTCTTTTAAGGAAGTGTTCCTGCAATCTTGATGGTTTCGTGGCTTCATTAGACAGTACAGTATCACAAATAAGATACATTGGGCATCGCTGATCTGACCGGAATGGAATAAAACCAAACTCCAGGTATGTACTTTCTGTAGTTTCGGTTTTTAATCAGGATTAGAATTCAAGGCTTCACCTTGTGCCGTATGTACTTATGATCTTCAGCAGGACTAGATTAAAATAAATTACCACAAACTGGAAATGCCTATCAGATGTTGAGGACAACAGTGAGTTGACACAGATGGAATGACGGCAGAGGCACACAAAGGAATGGCGAGGCAAAGATGAAGATGATCACAACAGTGAAAATTCCATTGACCAGGATTCATACTGGAATCTGAATGTTAGTCAGGATAGGGCTGGTGTTCAGCAAACTACCTTTATACCATTCCAGTTAGCAAGATTGACCAATCACGTAAGATCTCTTAATGCCCAAAGATGGTTCTTGACCACACATGAAGCCGAGGTCACTTTGAACACCTCAAGAGGAATCCTCGGGGTGGGCAGGTTCACCGTTTGCTTCCGGTCAGCGCCATATCGTTGCGTGACCTGTTTTCCATAGATCTGTAGAGGAAGTTGAGAGGGTGTACTTGACTTAGTACCCACAGTGTTATTACAGAGGCTGCCAGAGAGAAGTTGTAAACAACATCAAACTGCTTGAGGGACCCCGGCTCCGGATTTTTGAAGCCTTTCCCACGGGTGGGTCTGGCTGCAAGGCAGCGGAGGTTTAAAATCAGAGTTTTCCTTCTCCTAGGCCGGCTGCTGTCCAAGGCTGACAAGCCCTACCTGCCCGAAACAATTGGTTTTGAGGCGCCGGTGGTCCACCTTTGCCCCTTGTCGGTAGAAACAGTTCCGCCAGGCTAGTAGCTAAGCCACACGTGAAGGCCGAGAGTTGGACTTGGTTGTCAGAGACTGTTTGAGACACACGCCATTTGGAGTACTTTATAGGTGGTGGGAGCTTATCACCACTATCACCTCCCCCCCCTCGGCTATGACAATCTTAGGAACCACTTACCAACTGTTCAATTGCACGATCTCGTTCCGTGCCGCAAGCCAAGGGGAACTGTTGGGCACCCTGGGTGCTAATTTATGCATCCCCAGTAATGTCTGTCTGGTTGGTGCGGTCGGATGAGATTGCCGAGTTTCAGGTGAGTTGTGACGGCGAGTGCTCACCGCCTGTGGAGCTCTGGTTCTCCCTCTGTTCCCGAGCCTCCTTTTTTTGAAGTGCCTGGTCTACTAACCAGGTCTCATCTCTCAAATCAGGGTGCCATTTACCACCCCCAAGGATCTTGAACGTCCCCTCGACGACTTCTATTTCCCCTAATGCCTCCTTAAGAAACCTAACTGCCCCCTTGGGGGGGGCAGTACCGCCACAGTTGGGAATCACTAGCTTAGACTAAGAAAGCTAGTAGACTAATTAGGTGTTTTGTGACTGTTGAAGTAACACCGGAAATTTTTCAGAAAATGTGGGGTGGATCCTGAGCTCCTGTTATTCCCGTACAGGTGACCACCTCCCCCCCCCCCCATCCCCTTCCACTTCGCGAAAATTCATCCTTACAGAATTCATCTTATCCTGTTTAAACTTAGAAAAAATTAGAAGTGGTACCTTTGATCCCTCCGTTAAATTTGAAGAAACTTGGAGGACTTTTATTCAATACTTTCATAGAATGTTGAAGCACCATCAATAACTCTCGGAGACGTGAGTTGAGATAGGCTTTTATTAGCCGGAAGAAAGCACCGTCAACAGCAAGAGCCCACCACACAACATCCTGGAGACTGAGGGAGGAGCAGTGCCTCCAATCGCCTTTATCCAGGGGTCTGTGGGAGGAGCCACAGGAGCAATCAGCAGGGGGTGCGTGTCCAGACAGGTATATGTAGTTCACCACAAATGTAAATTAGTCTTTTCCGATTCCTTTATATTATTCATGAATTTGAGTAGAGGAGCGGAGTTGATTAGTGATTTTATTTGATATAATAGAATAGCCAAGCTTTGTTTAGTTAGTTTATTTTGTTCTTGTTTTTTCAATTTGTTTTTTTCCATCTTTTTATTTCTTTGTATCTTGTTTATATTAAGGGTTTGGGAGGTCAATTATATTGGTGTTACCTATAGTTTTTACTCACGTGTTAATGGCCAATGATGTAATCCCACTCCCTTTGTACTATTATGACCGTTATATATTTGTCTTTGAAAAATCCAATAAAAAGATTGAAAAAGAAAGGATTCATCATATCCTTAAAACTTGAGATACAGAATAAAACTTGGTCTTAAGAAACTTAGTTCAAGTTCAAGTTTAATTGTTTTTCGACCATACTCAAGTATACAGCTGAATGAAACAGCGTTCCCTGGGGCTAAGAAGCAAAACACACACGGCACATCTGGCTGTGAAAGCACAAACCGCACAGTCCCAAAATAATATTAGCACAAGTCTCTGAGTGTCATGGCTGATGATGTATATGGGATGTTATCCTGGAGCCATGTTTCCGCAAGAACGAGCACGCAGCAGTTCCTCATTATGTGCAGCGAATCCTGGGCACACACCAGAGAGCGGCCGGCCACCAACCTAGCACAAACTCCAGCCCACCGGATGCACTCTGCTCTCTCCCACCATACCTGTGGTTCCTCAGCCCCTGGGTGGCTGCAACATAATGGTTTCTTGTTTTGTAGCTGCCTGTTTTGTTTTTTACGTAGTTCAGTCTAGTTTTAGTACTGTGTCATGTAACACCATGGTCCTGAAAAACGTTGTCTCATTTTTACTGTGAAAAGTACCAGCAGTTATGGTTGAAATGACAATAAGAAGTGACTTGACTTGACTTGACTGTAAGGAGACAAAACTCAAGGTTGTACTTTGATAATAAATGTACTTTGAACTTTGATCACTGCCCTGCCCAGATCACTAATCCTGCATCTGTGATCATTGGTCCAGTAACATTATCATCTTGCAAATTTGGCCACAAAGCCATCAATTCCGTCATCCAAATCACTGGCATAATATGAAAAGAAGCATTTCTGACACCATCCCCTGTGAAACACACAAATCACTGACAGCCAACTCGAAAAGACTCCCTTTTTTCCCCCAAGGTGTAAGTCAGGAGCTTGATAAAGTACACCTCCTCCTTTAGTGGACTCATTTAGTAGATGGAGCTCACTTACATTTTCACTTGTTGGTCGTATTCATGCAGTTAAAATGATGATTTTACCAGAATTTTTATATTTATTTCAGAATATTCCTGTTCTTTTGACTATGAAGTTTTTTGATTGGATTGATTCTATTATTCTGTCTTTTGTTTGGGATAATAAAAGGCCAAGAATTAGTAAATGTCATTTACAAAAGTTGAAAAAGGACAGAGGTCTCGCTTTGCCTAATCTAAGACTGTATCATTGGGCTGTTAATTTGATATATATATCCTTTTGGTTATATTGGGGTGATAGGAATGATCGGCCAATTTGGGTAGACCTGGAACTGAGAGCTGTGAAACAGTTTTATTTAACTTTGTTCTTAGGAGTTGCTCTACCTATACAATTAGCTAAAGTTGCTAATTTAAACCTATATCCTGTGGTTAATCACTCTTTACAAATTTGGCTCCAGTTCTGAAATTATTTTAATCTTAACAAATTTAAACTTTGTAGTATAATTTATCGTAATTACTTTTTTAAGCCTTCCTGGAGTGATCCAATTTCTTTTATTTCGGAAAAATAAGGTATTAATTCTTTATTGGATTTATTTAAAGAAGGCAGATTGATGTCTTTTGAACAATTAGTCGATAAATATTCTCTCTCATATTCACACTTTTTACAATATTGTGTTGTAAGTTAGACTTTTTTTTTACAAAATTATTTAAGATGAAGTGCTCCTTACTTGCTTACAACTCCTTTCATTGCCTCCACTATGACAGTGGCTCCAGTGTTTACCACCTACAAAATGCACACCAGTCACCTGACTACTTCCCAACCCGTGACCTCGACTGACAAGATGCTCAAGGGTAGCGGGGCGCATGGGGAACATCACTCTCTGCCGGAGTCTCCTTCCTGGTTCGTTACCGTTCGGCCGTCTCATCGACCACGCTGGGTGCAAATTGTGAAACTTCCACACAACACAGCACCTTGGGGGGCATCTGCACCAAGAGCACCAACAGGGGGCAGTGTGAGAAAGAAATGGAAGAAGGTGAGCTGTACTTGCCCGATGTACATCAAAACATTGAAACTTACAGTAAGTGTCCGTTTTAGTGAACGACCAACACAGTCCGAGGATGTGCTGAGAGAAGCCCACAAGTGTAATTGTACTTCTGGTGCCAACAAAGCATGCCCACACCTTACTTACTCCAGCAACACACGCAAAATGCTGGAGGAACTCAGCAGGCCAGGCAACATCGATGGAAAAAAGTACAGTCGACGTTTCGGGCGGGAACCCTTCGGCAGGACTGGAGAGCAGCAGGGATCAGGGCGCAGAGAGAGGGTTTCACTGAACTCGCTGTCGAAGAGAAGATTTAAACTTCTTCAGGGTAGGCATCCCTCAGGGAGACTTTGCAGTGTAGTCGTTCAATCTCAAGCAGGAGAGAGTCTGCAGATGCTGGAAATCCGAGCGACACACACAAAACGCTGGAAGAACTCAGCAGGCCCGCCGAAGGGTTTCGGCCGGAAACATCGACTGTACTTTTTTGTATAGATTGTGCCTGGCGAGAATTGAATGGTGACCTTCCAATCAGTGGTTCAAGAACGAAAGTAGCCAACACTACCTCAGGGGAAATTGAAAATGCACAATACATGCTGGCCATGCTCTTGATGCTGAAATATTCTTACTGCCCGTTACACCGCTGGCGTTTAGGGCAGCAATGGAGGGCCTCCATCTCTGGCAGCGTTCAAAGCTTCCTTCATCGTGTCAGTAGCTTCCTCTCGGCTTTCACTACTGTCAGTCACTCAAGTCCCGGGTGGAGACTCAGGAATACCGTCACACTCAGATGTAGAAGGATTCTTCATTGCAGTTTTGTTTGACCGGTCAGGGTTGTTAGCCCTGAGCTGAACCCCCGAACCTGGAGGACCGGTGGACCACTCCGAGTCTGGCCTCTACCCTTTGACCTGTGTGACGTGGGTGACCCTACCAAGAGCCAAAGCATAAAATCCCTGACTCCAGTCAGCAAAGCTCTCCGGGTCATTGACCAACCTTAACCGTATGTCTTACCACCTTACTAATCCTAACCGTATGTCTTACTACCTCACCAACCCTAACTGTATCTCTTACTAACCCTAGCAGTATCTCTTACTACCCTACTGATCCTAACCGTATGTCTTACCACCTTACTAACCCTAACCGCATGTCTTTTGGAACGTGGCAGTGAACTGGAACATCGGGAAGAAACACGTGTGGACCCAGGGAGACCCGACAGACTGCGGTGGGAATCAAACTCGAATGGTGATCACTGACACTGTTAACCAACAGCACTAAACATTACAGAGGAGGAGAACTGAGCACCATTTGTTGAAACCTGGTGAGCAAGGGTTTTAGATCAAAGGGAACATGGCGACTTCAGTTCTTTGTGGTAGGCAAGATTTTATCATTAAAAACCTCCTAGCCACAACGTCAAGAGGGAGCTTCTGTTCAATCGCCAGAGTTGCAGCTCACTTCATCATCAGCCCTGAGACGGCTGTGTGTGGGCACCCGAATTCAGGTGGTAGGGGGGAAGAGAGAAAGGGAAAGGTATCTTACACAAGGAACTCAGAGGTCAGGCAGCATCTATGGTGGGGGGGGGAAGATAAAGAGTTGACACTTCAAGCTGATACGTTCATCAGGACTGGAAAAGAAGGGGAACCAAGCTGGAATGAGACGGTGGGCCTCCTCCCCCTTCCTGTCCAGTCCTGGCGAAGGGTCTCAGCCTGAAACATTGATGCTTTATTCATCTCCGTAGATGCTGTCTAATCTGCTACATTATGGATTTCCAGCGTCTGAAGAATCTCTTGCGTTTAGGAAATGCATCCTGTTGTTCCCTGTTACAAGAAAGCTTTTGTGCTCTCTCAAACACAAGGCATTTCACCCCAGGATGGCGAATTCTGGGCTTTTTACTAATAAGTTTGAGCTAGAACTTTGGCATTGTTGGAGAAAAGCAAACACCGGCTTGTGATAAAGGAGGGAGACAGAGAGAGACACCAGCTCCACTGCAGAGGGGTGGGACGCTGGGGTGAGGGGGCAAAAGGTCTTTCCCTCTAATGCTCTTGGCGATGTCACTAGTCCAACAGCTCCCACCCACTTTAACTCACTCACCACACCTCAAAAACGTGATGTATGCGTTGATGATACACTCAATTTCCTCTTTATTAGGTACACTCGTACTTCTTGGTCTTCCAGTAATTGCCCCCCCTCCCCTTCACCGTTTCTCATTCTCATCTCCCTCCCTCACCTCATCTCCTTAACTGCCCATCACCTCCTTCTGGGGCTCCTCCCCCTTCCCTTCCTTCCATGGCCTTCTGTCCTCTCCTATCAGATTCCCCTTCTCCAGCCCTTTATCTCTTTCACCAATCGACTTCCCAGCTCTTTACTTCATCCCTCCCCCTCTCCCGGTTTTACCTATCACCTACCACCTTTTTCTTCTTCCTCCGCTCCCCCCATCTTCTCACTGTGAGTTCTCATCTTTTTCTCTCCAGTCCTGATCAAGCGTCTCGGCCCGAAACAGAGGTTTCCAGTCAATTCTGAACTCAATGTAGGTCTGCCTTAGGGGCTCCAGCTCCTGATTTTTCCCTCGGGGTTTACTCCCGAAACCTTCCCCATGAATGGCAGAGGTTTGAGATCAGAATTTTCTTTCTGATGAGATGCCAATGATGGCTGATGAATCCATCTGCCCAAAGCAGCTGGTTTTAAGGCGCCAGTAACCCACCTTTGCCCCTTCTGCTGTCAGTAGAAACGGTTCCACTGGGCTTAGTAGCTAAGCCACATGTGAAGGCCAGGAGCTGGACTTGGTTTTCAGAGGCTATTTGAGTCGCACGCCATTGGGAGCATTTAATAGATAGTGGGAGCTTGTCTCGACTACCACTCCCAGCTATAACAACCTTAAAGAACCATGAGTAGAGTTTACCTAGAGGTAAATATGACACAAACAAGGATACAGAAATAGGCCCAAGAATAGCAATTACCTGTCTCCAAGGAGCAACGTCCTCTCTTCACTCCTGCTGCTGTTCTGCAAGCCAACTGTATAAAACCCCATTACTTTCAGGAAGGAAGCTTCAAAGACTCAAAGACTACTCCAGCGACCTGGATCTGAGGACTCAGTCTGGTTCAGAATGCCGTTGTTACTTGCTTCTGTTGTTTGCATGATTTGTGTTTTTCCCCTCTTACTCTGTGCACTGGGAGGGAGGTTGCTCTTTCTTTGCCAGTTGCCTTTTTCGAGTTCCTTGCTTTGTGGCTGCCTGTAAGCAGACAAATCTCAAGGTTGTACGATTTATACATTCCTTTGATAATAAACGCACTTCGAATCTTTGAATCTTGGAAGTATGCAGGCAGTATCCAAGCCCGAAATTCATCTTCCCACAGGCAGCTACGAAATAAAGGAACACCGTGGAACTCGTTCAAAGAGAACGTCGAACACCCAACATGCAGGAAAAAAGAATAAATCGTGCAAACAGCAAAACACGAGTGAATAACCTGAGGAAGCCCATAAACATCCCAGAGTTGAAGCAGTATTGTAAGGAGGGATGGCCTAAAATTCCTCCAAGCCGATGTGCAGGACTGATCAACCGTTAACAGAAATGTTTGGTTGAAGTTGTTGTTGTACAAAGGGGTCACATCAGTTGCTGAAAGCAAAGGTTCACATACTTTTTGAAACAAATACATGTAATATTGGATCATTTTTTTCAATGAATAAGTGAACAAGTATACATTTTTTGATTTACTTATTTAATTGGCTTTATCTAATTTTAAGGACTTACGTGAAGATCTGATCACATTTTAGGCCATATTTATGCAGAAATGCACTGAATCCAGATGCACTGAATAACTTCTATGCCCGATTTGAGGTGGAAAATGACGTGGTGGTGAGGAAGTCCACCCCTCTTACAAATGACCAGGTGTTCTGTCTCACAATGGCCAATGTGAGGAGAACCCTGTGCAGGGTCAACCCACGGAAGGCTGCTGGACCAGACAACATCCCTGGTAGAGTGCTCAGAGGATGTGCAGACCAGCTAGCAGATGTTCTCACTGACATCTTCAACATCTCCCTGAGCAGTGCCACCGTTCCAACGTGCTTCAAGGCCGCCACCATCGTCCCCGTGCCGAAGAAGTCTTCAGTATCCTACCAAAATGACTACCGTCCTGTTGCACTCACATCCATCATCATGAAGTGTTTCGAGAGGCTCGTCATGAGGCATATCAAGACCCTGTTGCCCCCCTCACTGGACCCCCTGCAGTTTGCGTACCGTCCCAACCGCTCAACAGATGGCGCCATTGCCATCACCCTCCACTTGGCCCTAACTCACCTGGACAAAAAAGACACGTACGTTCGAATGCTGTTCGTAGACTTCAGTTCAACATTCAACGCAATCATCCCTCAGAAACTGATTGGAAAGTTTGAACCTACTGGACTTGAACACCTCCCTCTGCAACTGGATCCTAGACTTCCTGACTGGGAGACCTCAGTCAGTCCGGATTGGGAGCAGCATCTCCAACACCATCACATTGAGCACGGGGGCTCCTCAGGGCTGCGTGCTCAGTCCACTGCTGTTCACTCTGCTGACCCACGACTGTGCTGCAACACACAGCTCAAACCATATCATCAAGTTCGCTGATGACACGACTGTGGTGGATCTCATCAGCAAGAATGACGAGTCAGCTTACAGAGAGGAGGTGCAGTGGCTAACAGACTGGTGCAGAGCCAACAACCTGTCTCTGAATGTGCACAAAACAAAAGAGATGGTTGTTGACTTCAGGAGGGCACAGAGCGACCACTCCCCTCTGAACATTGACGGCTCCTCGGTAGAGATCGTTAAGAGCACCAAATTTCTTGGTGTTCACCTGGCGGAGAATCTCACCTGGTCCCTCAACACCAGCTCCATAGCAAAGAAAGCCCAGCAGTGTCTCTACTTTCTGCGAAGGCTGAGGAAAGTCCATCTCCCACCCCCCCCATCCTCATCACATTCTACAGGGGTTGTATTGAGAGCATGCTGAGCAGCTGCATCACTGCCTGGTTTGGAAATTGCACCATTTCAGATTGCAAGACCCTGCAGCGGATAGTGAGGTCAGCTGAGAAGATCATTGGGGTCTCTCTTCCTGCCATCACGGACATTTACACTACATGCTGCATCCGCAAAGCAAACAGCATTATGAAGGACCCCACGCACCCCTCATACAATCTCTTCTCCCTCCTGCCATCTGGGAAAAGGCAGCGAAGCATTCAGGCTCTCACGCCCAGACTATGTAACAATTTCTTCCCCCAAGCCATCAGACTCCACAATACCCAGAGTCTGGACTGACACCTTACTGTCCTATTGTCCTGTTTATTATTTTTTGTAATGCCTGCACTGTTTTGTGCACTTTATGCAGTCCTGGGTAGGTCTGTAGTCTAGCGTAGTTTTTCTTCTGTGTTGTTTTTTATGTAGTTCAGTCTAGTTTTTGTACTGTGTCATGTAACACCACAGTCCTGAAAAACGTTGTCTCATTTTTATTGTGTACTGTACCAGCAGTTATGGTCGAAATGACAATAAAAGTGACTTGACTTGACTTGAAATGGTTCCTTAAGGTTGTTATTGGTAATGGAGATAAGCTCCCAATGGTGTACACCCCAAATAGCCTCTGACAACCAAGTCCAGCTCCTGGCCTTCACGTGTGGCTTAGCTACTAAGTCAAATGGAACTATTTCTACTGACAGGGTAAGGGGCAAAGTGGGTTACCGGCGCCGTAAAACCAGTCACTTCGGGCAGACGGAGCTTGTCAGCCGTGGTTAGCAGCTCATCTAGAAGAAGGAAAACTCTGATCTGAAACCTCCGCTGCCTTGTTGCTGTACCCACTCATGGGGAAGGCTTCAGGATTAAACCCCGAGGGGAAAATCCGGAGCTGGTCCCTAAGGCAGTCCTACATTAAGTTAAATACTGACTGGCACTCCAGTTACGCTGCTGGTAACAAACCGTGTCCATTTCTGTCTTTCCTTTGAGTTCATCAAATGTGTGGAGAGGGGGAGCTTGCTCGCCATATGGTACTGCCCAGGCTTGTGTATCTGCATAGCTAGGATGACCAACAGAGGCCTCACTATGCAGAAATAGATAAGATTCTACAGGGTTCAGAAACGTTCTGACACTACTGTAGTTTCCCTCAGAGGATTGGTTTGTGTTCCCTCATCTTACACTTTCTGAAGTGCACAATCAGCTCTTTGGTCTTCCTGGCATTGAGTGCCAGGTTGTTGCTGCGACACCACTCAACCAGCTGGTATATCTTGCTCCTGTACGCCCTCTCATCACCATCTACAATTCTTCCAACAATGGTTGTATCGTCAGCATATTTATAGATAGAAACATAGAAAATAGGTGCAGGAATAGGCCATTCAGCCCTTTGAGCCTGTACCGCCATTTAGTATGATCATAGCTGATCATCCAACTCAGAACCCTGTATCTGCCTTCTCTCCATACCCCTTTATCCCTTTAGCCACAAGGGCCATATCTAACTCCCTCTTAAGTATAGCCAATGAACTGGCCTCAATTGTTTCCTGTGGCAGAGAATTCCACAGATTCACTACTGTCTGTGTGAAGAAGTTTTTCCTCATCTCGGTCCTAAAAGGTTTCCCCTTTATCCTTAAATGGTGACCCCTTGTTCTGGACTTCCCTAATGTCGGAAACAATCTTCCTGCATCTGATACAGGCATTTGAGGTATGCCTAGCCACATGGCTATCACTTGCCATCTTGTGCTTCTTCCCCCCCCCCCCTCATTCTCACTCTGGCTTCTTCCCCCTTCCTTTCCAGTCCTGAACGAAGGTCTCAGCCTGAATCATCAACTGATTATTCTCCTCCACGGATGCTGACTGGCTTAATGAGCTCCTCTTCCATTTTGTGTGCGTTGCTCAGGATTCCCACCATTCGCAGAACCTCTTGGGTTTAGCCTTTGACCAAATGCAATGTTAACGAGACCTAGGAAAATTTAAAACGGTAGGATTCAGGCAGGAATTTTACTTTCCGTAATGGTTGGAGCTGTGGTTGATGGTGTCCAAATGAATGGATGCAACCCTGACCTCTGTGTGGAGTTTGCAAGCTCCCCCCGGTGACTGGGTGTGATTTCCCCAGAGCATTCCAGTTTCCTCCCACACCCCCAAGACGTAGGTAGGTTAACTGGCCATAATAAATTGCCCCTCATTTGTCTGTGAGTGGGGGGGGGGGGTCAGATGGGGACGTAAGCAGGGTGAAAAGTTGGGATTAGAGCAGGATGAGTGCAAACGGATGCATGATTTTGCTGACGATACAACCACTGTTGGGAGGATATCCAATGGCGATGAGAGGGCGTGCAGGAGCAAGATATACCAGCTGGTTGAGTGGTGTTGCAGCAACAACCTTGAACTCAGCATCAGTAAGACCAAAGTACTGATTGTGGACTTCAGAAAGGGTAGGACAAGGGAACACACACACCAGTCCTCATTGAGAGGTCAGAAGTGTAAAGAATGAACAATTTCAAGTTCCTGGGTGTCAATATCTCTGAAGACCAAAGCTGGATCCAACATATTGATGCAGTTATAAAGACAGCAGCTATATTTCATTAGGAGTTTGAGGAGATTTGGGATGTTGATAGGCATACCATGAAGAGCTCTATCTAACTCTTTCATGAAAGCATCCAGAGAATTGGCCTCCACTGCCTTCTGAGGCAGAGCATTCCCCAGATCCACAACTCTCTGGGTGAAAAAGTTTTTCCTCAACTCCATTCTAAATGACCTACCCCTTATTCTTAAACTCTGGCCTCTGGTGCTGGACTCCCCCAACATCGGGAACATGTTTCCTGCCTCTAGCGTGTCTAATCCCTTAATAATCTTATATGTTTCAATCAGATCTCCTCTCGTCCTTCTAAATTCCAGTGTATTCAAGCCCAGTCACTTCAATCTTTCAACATATGACAGTCCCGCCACCCCGGGAATTAACCTTGTGAACCTACGCTGCACTCCCTCAATAGCAAGAATGTCCCAGCTCAAATTAATAGAAGTTGACGAAGTCTATAGAAGTTAGTGTGACAATTGGTTAGGTTAAGGGATAGTTATTAGTTAATGTACATTTTGAATTGAATTGACTTTATTTCTTACATTCTTCACATATATGAGGAATAAAAATCTTTACATAATGTCTCCGTCTGAATTTGGAAATTGCAGTAATTTGTAATACATAGTATGTACAGTAAGATATACAGCAGGACAGTCAATAAAGCTTTTATCAGAAATACAATTGTATTTCTGTATACAATTGTATCACTGTTAATTAATCAGTCTGATGGCCTGGTGGAAGAAGCTGTCCTGGAGGCTGTTGGTCCTGGCTTTTATGCTGCAGTACCGTTTCCCGGATGGTAGCAGCTGGAATAGATTGTGGGTGGGGTGACTTGGGTCCCCAATGATCTTTTGGGCCCTTTTTACACACCTGTCTTTGTAAATGTCCTGAGTAGTGGGAAGTTCACATCTACAGATGCGCTGGGCTGTCCGCACCACTCTCTGCAGAGTCCTGCGATTGAGGGAGGTACAGTTCCCACACCGGGCAGTGATGCAGCCAGTCAGGATGCTCTCAATTGTGCCCCTGTAGAAAGTCCTTAGGATTTGGGGGCTCATGTCAACCTTCTTCAACTGTCTGAGGTGAGAGAGGCACTGTTCTGCTTTTTCACCACACAGCTGGTGTGTACAGACCGTGTGAGATCCTCAGTGATGTGGATGCTGAGGAAATTAAAGCTGTTCACCCTCTCAACCCCAGATCCATTGATGTCAATAGGGGTGATCCTGTCGCCATTCCTCCTGTAATCCACAACTAGCAACTTTGTTTCTGGGGCATTGAGGGAGAGGTTGTTTACTTGACAGTGTCAGAGAGATGATTTCTTAACTAGTAGTGCGATAGTTACTTGGTTAATGAGTACCAAGTTAATTCAAATTTATGGAATAATTACCCGGCTTACATGCTTTGCACTGGTTATGGGGTAGTTACTTGGTTTTGAGATGACTACCAGGTTAAACTGATGGCTAGCTGGTTAATGATGTTAACGAGTTACATGATAGTTACTGGCTAACGTGCTTTTTTTGTCTAGCTCTGGGATGTTTAGCTGATCAACAGAAAGTTACTGATTAAGTGCCCGTTACTGGTTAGCGGGAGTGTATCGTTGGTCATGAAATATTTACCAGGTTACCAGCTCGTTACCTTGTTTAGTCCCTTTGAAGACCTCAGATGTCCCCACTCCTGATTCGCTGGTGCTTCGCAGTCCCTATTGGCTGTTCTCTCCACGCTTCTGATTGGCCTCTGCTCGGCCAACGGCGATTGGGCTCAATGTCCCCACCATTGATTGGTCGGCGACGGGAAGCGGGTTTTTCCGTCGCGCGGGGTCGGGCGGTGATTGGTTGGCGGTGTTTGCCCGCCACGCTTTGCGGCTGGCTTGGCCCGATCATTTCCGGCAATCACGGAGTCATGTCCGGGAGCCGGGCCTACCCGCTCGGTGCTGGAAGAGCCTGAGGTTGGAGCGGGGCTCCGGGCGGCGAGTCAGCCGACAGCCCAGTCGGAGGTAGGGCCCCGGCAGCGGGCGGGTTGGCCGAAGCACGGTGGCCGGGAAGGGAGAACGAACGGGGTGGGGGTGGGGGGGGGGGAGCGATCGAGTCAAAGCGCCCCCCCGTGGGCCCAATGCGGCAGGCGGCTGCTCGGGGGACGGGGCCGACCCTGGGTCAGCGGGGCGGGCGGAAGGGGGCGGCGGCCGCCTGCGTGATGTTGTTTCCCGGGGTGGGGTCGGTGTGGGAGACCCGGTCAGGGAGAGAACCCGCGGTGGAGGAGCGGCCCCCGGGGTGGGGGATGGGATCGTGCGAGGGGGGCTTCGGCACGACGGAAGGGAGGGGAACCGGCAGTGAGGGAGCCCCGGTTAGGGGGAGAGTCCCCGGGGTGGGAGGGGACCTTGTCAGTGTGAGGGATCCCCGGTCAGTGCGGGGGGGGGGAAGTCCTGAGGTAGGAGGGGAATCGTTAAAGGGAGGGCTCCGAGGTGGGAGGGAAACCATTTGTGTGAGAGAGTCCCCGGGGTAGGAGGGTAAACCATCATTGTGAGAGAGAGCCCCGGTTGGGAGGGTAAAATATCTGTATGAGGGAGCCTCTAAGGGGTTTGAATGAGGGAGCCCTGTAATGGGCTACAGTCCTTGGCTGTGAGTGTGAAGAGGTTTGTGTAAGGGAGTCCTGGGGTGGTGGGGGGGAAGAGTTTGAATGAATGAGCCCTATTTACGGGGAGACTCCTGGTGTGGGAGGAGGAAGGAGCCGGAAGAGCCCTGGGTGGGAGGAGAGCCATCGGTGTGGGAGGCCTGGTTGGGAGGGTGGAAGGGGTTTATGTGAGGGAGTTCTGGGGTGGATGGAGAAGGGGTTTGAATGAGGAAACCCTGATTATGGGGAGAGTCCTGGTGTGGGATTGGGAAAGGTGTTTGTATGAGGGAGCTCTTGTTAGGGGGAGGAGTTGTGACCTTTTTTTTGTATGAAATGTTGAGTTTAATTGTAACACTCCCTATTTTAATAGGGGGCCCCAGGAAAGACGTTGTGTGGCCTAATTTGTGAGTTTTTTTTTGTTCTGTGGGGAAGCCCTCAGCGAGTGATGGAGTGTGACAGTGACACTTTAAATGACAGTCCCAGGAGGTGGGCAGTGTCCCTGATTAATTATTTACTTTTCGTGGGGGGGGGGGGGAGAGGCAGCTTGTAGAGTGTCAGTGTAGTTGGTTTATTTTTGCATTGGGATCTTAGGATTGTGTGAACGTGTGGGTTTGGGGTGGCTGTAAATTTCCATTTTTATGTGGGTAACGTGAGGCAGGTCAATTTTGTGTGTGTCCCTGTTTTATTGGTAAGGGCCCTGAAGACCCTTGTGGAAAGTTGTGCCATTTTTAATGGAGACCCTGAGTGATGGCTGTGCCCTGATTTTTTTTTTGTGTGGGGCGGGGAGGAGAAGTTGCAGACTGTTTGGTACACTTCACTTCTGGGGACGTCTCTGTGGTGGGTGGTGCATTTTGGGTGGGGGGATTGTGAGAAGAACATCTATGTACGGGTTCCCCCCGCTATCTGAAAGTAGAGCATTCCTATGAAACCGTTTGTAAACCGAAATGTCGTAAAGCGAAGAAGCAATTATCATTAATTTATATGGGAAAAATTTTTGAGCGTTCCCAGACCCAAATCAAGCCAAATATCACATGAAACCTAACACTAACAAAGTAAAAGCAGGAATGATATGATAAATAATACACCCTATACAAAGTAGAAATGTTGTATGTATGGTGTAGTTTCACTTATCAAAATCAGGAAGACAGCAAGCCAAAATTGATTTGGAGAAAAAAAATTGGCGCGTACACGCATACGTACGCACATGCATATGCATGTACACGCGTGCGCAAACAACTGCCCACGTAAGGCTTCACGGTCATTGTAGTCTTTCTCCGGGTAAACACACGTATAAAACGGGCGTCTTTTTTTCATAAAAGTGAAAATGCGCTTTGGTTAGCGAAAACAGGTGCTAACGTAGGTCTCTCGTAACAGCGAGCATTTGAAAAACGGGGGCCGCCTGTATTTATCTTGCTGTGGTGAGAGTTGTGCCCTTGTTTTCACTGTGATGGGGTGTAATATGTTGTAATGATTCATTTATTCCCCCCCCCACCTTTTCTCTCCTTTGCACAAGTTTGCTCTCAATTTTTATTACAGGTTTTCCCATGGGTACAAAATCACTGGTTTTCCTTGTGCAATTTATATGTTGGGTGAGGAGAGAGTCACTGATAAAAAGAGCTGTGGGTCATTGTAAGTTTTCAATCGTACTGGTTAAACAGGGTAGCCGCTTATTTGGGGCAACTCTTGATCAAAACACTCATGTTGGCGTGGTAGTTTAGTGGTTAGCAGTACCAATGACCCAGGTTTAATTCCCCTCGCTGTCTGTAAGGAGTTTGTCTGTTCTTCACAAGACCGTGTTTCCTCCAGGTGCTCTGATTTCCTCCCACAGTCCACAGACATGTTGGTTGGTAGGTTAATTGGTCATCATAAATTGTCCCGTGATTCGACTAGGGTCTGATCGGGGGTTGTTGGTGGCGTGGCTTATGGCTGGAAGGGCCTGTTCTGCGCTGTATCCCAATAAAATAGACTAATCAAGAAAATAGCAGAGGTTCCCTTTGTTTATTTGGGACACTATGCAGCTTAATTGGGGCAGGAGCCTTGTCGAACAGTTTCTAACTAGTGCCAGCTGTGTGTTCTTGTGTGGCCGTGCTTAGAGCGAACGGTTTTTAAATAGCGTCAGTTGTGTGTGTCTGTATTCTAAAAGCTGTGATTGTTATTGATGGTGAGAAATAAGCAGTTAAGGCAATTCAGAACTGTTTTGCTCACTGCGGTTTCAAGCATTTGGGCTTGGAGACGTCAGAAACGGCCGGGAGTTAAAATGAAACAATTTCCCTACTTCGACTAGTTAGGACCTACGAAGAATTTGAAGGTATGGGTAATCAACTTGAATGTTGCAATGAAAATGAAGATTTGGAGGATGCATTGTATGAAGGCAGTCTACTATCAACACTAGGTGTCTGATTTTATTTGTTGTGTACACTGGATATAATCCTCCATCAATAACTAATAGGAACTAATTTTACAGTTTTATAGAACTGAAGTACTATTGGCAGTGTCCTAATTTGTTCTGTATTTCATTTAAATATGTAATTTGCTACTGGTTTTGTATTTTTTAAAAATCTTTTCAACTATTTCCATGACATTTTGGCTAACTGGGGCAGCTGGATAATTTGGCCAAGATGTACTGATCCCGATGTGTCCCTATTAGCTGGAGTTCACTCTA
The DNA here is from genome assembly GCF_030144855.1 of Hypanus sabinus. Lineage (NCBI taxonomy): Eukaryota > Metazoa > Chordata > Chondrichthyes > Myliobatiformes > Dasyatidae > Hypanus > Hypanus sabinus. The sequence continues at coordinate 38,098,752 of NC_082731.1, read as the reverse complement.
CTGTGGTATAAAATCTGTACGAGTTGACAGTCTGCCTGGCCTCAGACCGAATGCGTAGCCTGTTCAGTCCATGAAAGATATTCCTGCTGCAAGTGCCGGTTAATATTTCCACGTTACAGGGTATAGGGTTTACGGGAGACGGTGATGCCTGCAAGCGGAAGGTGTGCTGATTGTTGCAGGTGTTGTCACAGATTTGACTGACATTGCTTCGGTGCTTAATGGAGAAGTTATTTACAGAATTAACGCAGCAAATGCTGGAACTGCTCGGCAAGTCAGGCAGCGTCAGTTGAGAGTTTTGTTTCAGGGTCTGGCCACCTTACTGAAAGCTAATCAGCCTGAAACACTGACTTTTGTTTTTCTCTCTCCATGGATGCTGTCTGACCTACTGAGTGTTAACAGCATCCTGTCCTTGTGTTGTTTATTTTCCTGGGTATACACTATTTTAATTTTCGGCAGTTTCTAAATGTTGTTGTAGCCAGGGGTGGTAATGGGGACAAGCTCCCACTACCTATTAAGTGCTCCCAAGGGTTTACACCTCAAGTAGCCTCTGACAACCAATTCCAGCTCCTGGCCTTCACATGTGGCTTGGCTACGAAGCCCGGTGGAACTGACAGGAGAAGGGGCAAAGGTGGGTCATTGGTGCCTTAAGACCAATCTCTTTGGGCATTTGGGGCTCACTAGCCGTGGTTGCCAGCTCATTCTAGCAGAAGCAAAACTCTGAGCTGTTGCGCTCATCGGGAAAGCCTCGGGGAGAGGGAAAAATCCGGAGCTAAGGCATCCTACATTGAGTTAAATGCTGACTGGCAACTCGTGGAGCCAAACCACATTGGTCTCGGCTGTTACTTCATGAGAGTGGAACGAGCTGCCAGTGCACGTGATTGCAGGGTTGATTCAAAGGTTAATTTTGTTGTCAAAGTATGCATGTACAATACAACTCTGGTAATCGTCTTCTCCAGATAGCCATGAGTCCAGCAAAACCATGGAAGTTGTTGAAAGAAAAGGCATCAAAGCTGCCACATGTGAAAAGGAAAAAAGAGTCGGAGCTTGCAACTCCCAAATCCCTCAAACCCTCCCTCGCAAAAAAAAGAACAGTGACAATAGCACCAAGCTTCCAACCCCCAGAGAAGTTTGGATAGGTACACAGATGGGAAGGATATGGTCCTTGTGCAGGTTGACGGGAGTAGACAGTTTTGATCGTCCGGCATGGGCTGAAGGGCTTGTTTCTGTGCTGAGTGCTCGATCTGGATTATTTCCATCACTGCCAGTCAAGGGTACAGGCTTCAGGTACACTTGAACCAGTGGAAAGGATCGGCATAGTCCTGTTCACCTGTCTGAAGACGTCCTATTATAGGGCTGGTCAGTGCCCCTCACTGGGAGAGTGGACTGATGAATAAACGAGACAGTTCCACTCTTCCGGGCATTTCATTCCATGTACTTTAGACAGGGATCTCCCCACCTCGGGTCCACGGACCCCTCGTTTTTGGTAGGGAGTTCAATGTTGGCAACTCTTGGATCTTCTGAAAAGCTTATTTGGTGGGAGGTGATGGCTGACCCAAGGATGAATGTACTGGTCTCTTACTGCCAAAACCCAACAGAACACCAGCAGCACCCAACAGCAGCAAAGAACAGCAGAAAGTACTGAAAACATTCAGCACGCCAGGCGTCACTGGAGAGAAAATGGCGTTGCTGTTTTTCCAGTGGCCCAGATTTTGCCTTGGCTGCCTCGGTGGAACTTGTACATCCCTCCCCCTGTGAATATGTTTGCATTTCTTCAAGAGCTCGTGTTTTGGGTTGAAGTCCTGACTGACCTCTTTAGGATTTCCAACTTTCCGCTTTGGTTTCCGCCTGCAAGTTGACACACATACCTAGATCGTGCTGCTTGTATTTTCAAGACCTGACCGCGAGACAGTCTGCAGATGCTGGAAATCCAAAGCAGTGCACACAGAATGCTTGAGAAACTCGGCAGGTCGGACAGCATCACACTTATATGGGCCCTTGGCTCCCAGTGGGGCTGAGGCAGTCGAAGATCTCCAGTCCCCATTGTCCTCCGTAGTCGATGGTCTGGTTGGAGTTCATCTACACTTCAATCCATTGCATCCACTGTACAGAGGATTGCCCTATAGAGCTTCACCAGAGCCCCATTGGCCTCTCTTACCCGTATCCACCTCTCACAAAGGGGACATGAAGTTGGAGTTTGAGAGACAGGAAGGATCTATGGAAGTGAGTAAACAGGACTGGAGAGGAAGAGGGAAGGAGAATGGCTAGAAGGTGATGGGTGGAGCCAGGTAGGTGGGAAAGAATGAATCTGACAGGAGAAGAGAGTGGATCATGGGAGAAAGTGAAGGAGGGGGAGAGAACCCAGGGGGAAATGATGGGCCAGTGAGAAAGTAAGAGGAGAGAGTGAATTACTTTTTTTTAACACAGGTAGGAGAAATCGATATTTATGCCATCGGGTTGGAGGCTACCCAGACAGAATTCAAGGTGTTGCTCCTCCACCCTGAGGGTGGCCTCATCTTGGCAGAAGCTCTTGGACCAATGGTCTGAAGAAGGTTAAAGGTCCTGTCTAAGAACACGATAGACCCAGGGAAAGTAAAGCGTGAGATGGCACTGTGAGGGCAGAATTTCTGCCAACCTTTCACTGGAGAGGAATACTTGGAAGAGTTCTCCATTATTCTGAAATCTTTTTCTCTTTTAGTTGACTGTTGTTCCATTTTGTGCCTTCTAGCGCCCCAGGCACAAGTTTTTGTTGTTTCCTTTTGCACTTGTCTGTTTTTTTGACACTGTGCTGCTGGTTTGACGCTCAACTGAACGAGGGACCAGCTGGATTTGAACCCTGGACCATTCCCCTCGAAATCTGGTGCTGATGCCACTACTCCACCGGCTGGCGGAATAGCCGACTGTAGAATTTGTAGGTATGAAGAATTAAAGGATGAATTCAGGTTTCCCTGTCTGTTGCATTTTTATCTGGAGATTTCAGATCTACCATCACCCTGGCTTGAGTGCTTTGTTGCTTTGTTGTGCAGCCAGATGCAAACAAGAGAATGTGCAACTTTCCAGAAGTTCTGGGCAATGGCTGATTGAGAATGTAGAGTTGTTTTTGCCCAATTTATATGGACAATTTGGGGCTTGTACTAAAGCTAACATAGAAAATACGTGCAGGAGTAGGCCATTCGGCCCTTCGAGTCTGCACCGTCATTCAGTATGATCATGGCTGATCATCCAACTCAAAACCCTGTACCTGCTTTCTCTCCATACCCCCTGATCCCGTTAGCCACAAGGGCCGTATCTAACTTCCTCTTAAATATAGCCAATGAACCGCCCTCAACTGTTTCCTATGGCAGAGAATTCCACAGATTCACCACTCTCTGTGTGAAGAAGTTTTTCCTCATCTCGGTCCTAAAAGGCTTCCCCTTTATCCTTAAACTGTGACCCCTCATTCTGGACTTCCCCAACATCGGATACAATCTTCCTGCATCTAGCCTGTCCAATCCCTTTAGAATTTTATACGTTTCGATAAGATCCCCCCTCAATCTTCTAAATTCCAATTCCAATCTTCTAAATTCAAATCCCCCCTCAATACTTCTAACAGAAGATGCAATTGGCAATGCAAAGTCCTCAAAGATGTAGCGGATTGTAATGAGTTCTGGTTGTGGGAGATCTCCCCTTAGATCAGCGTCCCCAACTTTATTTATTATTTATGCCTTGGACCAGGGTCCATGGAGCCCAGGTTGGGAGTCCCAGCCTTAAAATGACCTTTGTTCCTCGGTGGAGTGACTGAGGGGTCTGAAATGTTGGTTTCTCTTGTGCTTGGCGATGGCTGCAGGAGAAAAAAAAACACCATCTCAGTGCATTTCCCATCTTGGCTATCATCGCTTGTAAATTGTGCCTTTTTAGGCTTCAGAATCTCCTGAAGTTTATATGTCCATTGAGTTTTTGTGTTTGACATTATATAGGAAGCCAAGCAGCCAAATAAGACCATAAGATATAGGGCAGAATTAGGCTTTGGTCCATTGAGTCTGTTCCGCAGGATCCCACAAACGGTGATGCACCAGTCTGATTTTACACATGTTTGCGGGATATCCCCAGCACTGTAACACCTCAGAGAAAATACTTCTGCCTTGATTGCAAGACATCCCTGAAAGATAGTCCCTGCAAAAATGCAGCTGTCCTTCCACACAGATCTAGAGCGTTGGCCTAGATTTTTCTTGAAACGTGTGTGTCTGAAATGGAAATCGCATCCACCACCTGGTAGTTAAGGGTGTTGCTTATTCAGCCACAGCCCCGTGAGGCTAATGGGAAAGGAGCGACTGGTTTGGGCTAGTGCCTTGGTCACTTTGGGGCAGAAATAGGTCATTTGGTCTGTCGAGTCTGAGCTGCCATTCTATCACAGTTAATTTATTTTCCCTCTCAACCCCATTCTCCTGCCTCTTTGCTGCACCCTGACTAATAGAGTATCTCCACAGCCTTCCATGGTAATGAATTTCACAGATTCCATGACACACAAATTGCTGGAAAGAACTCTGCGGATCAGGCAGCGTTTACGGAGAGAAGTGAGCGTTGATGTTTCCGCTCAAAACCCTTCTTCGGGACTGGAAAAACAGAGGGTAGATGACCAGCTGATTCTGCCTGACCCCTTCAGAAGCACGTGCCACAAAAATAAAACTTCGCAGTGAGGGAGTGACCTGTACCTTCTGCAGGCTGCTGGATTCTGTCCTTGGTTGACTGATCTGTCCCCTTGTGAAGATGTACAAAAAGACAAAAAACAGCTTTTATGCTCTTATTTGTTATTTAGAATTCGAATCAAGTTTGACATCACTGGCATATGTCGTGAAATTTGTTTGCAATTCGTAATTTTTACAATGCCATACGTAATAGAAGATAAAATGTCAATTACAGTAAGTATGTAATATTTAAATAGCGCAACAATAGAAATAAAAAATAGTGAGTTAGAATTTGTGGGTTTAATGTCCATTCAGAAATCAGATAGCAGATGGGAAGACACTGTTCCTGAATTGTTGTGTGTCTCTTCAGGCTTCTGTACCTCCTCCCTGATATTAACAATGAGAAGAGGGCATGTCCTGGGTGATGGGGGTCCTTAATGATGGACGCTGCCTTTCTGAGGCCTCGCTCCTTGAAGATGTCCTGGATGCCACGGAGGCTAGAGCCCATGATGGAGCTGACTGAGTTTACAACTCTCCGCAGCTTATTTCGATCCTGGGCATTAGCCCCCCACCCCTCCCATACCAGACGGTAATGCAGCCTGTTAGAATGCTCTCCACAGTACATCCTGAAATTTGTGGGTGTCTTCGGCGACATACCAAATCTCAAACTGAATGAAACATAACCACTGTCGTGTCTTTGTAGCTGCATTGGGCCCAGGATAGATCCTCAGATGTTGACACCCAGGAACTTGAAATCGCTCACCCTTTCCTGCCCAGGAGTTGGAGGGTGGTTCATGGAGGTGCGGGGGAAATGCATTTCTGCTGTTGTGTGTTCTGAGCTCTGCCGAGCATTGTGTGCGTGCTATACTGGCAGGGGAATGTATTGTGACGCTTGTGGATGTCCTTGTGTGTTGGTCACCAGGGTAATGTAGGTGTTAGAATGACACACTTTGCAGCCAGGGACATGTTGGAGTTCAGAGTTCACTTCTGGCTAGTTTGTGTACCTTCCATTGACCACGTGGGTTTCCTCCGAGTGCTCCGGTTTCCTCTTCGGATTTCAAAGACTTACCAGTTCGTAAGTTAATCAGTCTCTGCAAATTGTCGTGTGATTAGGCCACGGTTATAAAGTTGGCTTGCTGGGTGGTGCAGTGTGTTGGACTGGAAGGGTCTGTTCCACGCTGTTTCCAAAATTAAATTCACATTCTGATAGTTGAGGCCTCCGCTGGTCAGGGTTGACCATGGCTGTCGCCTCCCAGCTTTTGACAGGATACCCAAGCCAGGTCAGTATGATACGGAGGGCAAGCTGTTGCCCATGTAGCAAGCTCCCCCTCTCCATGCATCTGATGAATCCAGAGGAACGGCAATGACCGATACGGTTTGGCACCAGCAGCGTCGCAGGAGTTGCCAGTCAGCATTGAACTCAATGCGGGGACTCCAGCTCCGGGTTTTTCCCCTCGGGGTTTACTCCCGAAGCCTTCCTCATGAGTGGCTGTAGTCACAAGGCAGCAGGAGTTTGAGATCAGAGTTTTCCTTCTAGATGAGCTGCCAGCCTCGGCTGACGAGCCCCATCTGTCCAGAGCGACGGGTTTTAAGGCGCCGGTAATCTGCTTTTGCTCTTCTGTCAGTGGAAAAGTTTCCGCAGGGCTTGGTGGCTGAGCCACGTGCGAAGGCCAGGAGCTGGACGTGGTTGTCAGAGACGCATGCCACTGGGAGCATTTAATTGGTGTTGGGAGCTGAATAAATCTGAATTATCAGGCTTACGTCGTGCATCTGAAAGACACTCGGGGTGTCGGAGTTCAGTTCCGGCGTCATCCGTAAATTGTCTTTACGTCCTTCTTGTGGAATGTGGGTGGATTTTCTCTAAGTCCTCCAGTTTCCTCCCACAGTCCAAAGATGCACCGGTTAGTAAGTTAATTGAAAATGTCCTGTGATTAGGCTAGGGTTAGATCAAAGGTTGCTGGGCGGCCTACTGCACACACAGCATTGGCATGGAGATGCTTATCTACCAAAGGTGCTCCTTCCCTCTGCTAACCTGCACATCACCTTTGGACAAGGTGTGTAACCTGCTTATCCCCCCTGATCAGCGTCACGTGAAGCCATGGGAACGTGGTGGATGGTCGTGGAAGCAGCTAGTGCAGATTCAGGGGTTCAAAGACGTGAGCTGTGTGTTCTTACTGGCCTGTTCAGAATCAAACTCGGGTTTAGTATCACCGGCATTTGTAGTGAAATTTGTGGTCTTAGCAGCAGGACAATGCAATGCATCATAACAGAAGGTAAAGTAGATAATTGGGTAAGGTTTGGAATTGCTGTTTGCAAATTGTCGATGTGGTTTGGAATGCTGCTGTTGTCGTTTCTATTGTTTGCACAATTTGTTTTACTTCCTTTCACTGCACATTGGGGGTTGGTCATTTTTAAAAATTGGAATATTCATGTTTCTTGTTCTGTGGCTGCCTGTAAGCAAACAAATTTCAATGTATAATTTATCCATTCTTTAAATAAAAACTGCTTACTGTAAATGTATACTATAATAATACAAGTAGTGCACAGAAATTAGAAATAAAAGTAGTGAGGTGGTGCTCAAGGGTTCAATGTCCATTCAGAAATCAGATGGCAGAGGGGAAGAAGCTGCTCCTGAAACGTTGAATGTGTGCCTTCAGGCTCCTGTACCTCCTTCCTGATGGTAGCAATGAGAACAAGGTATGTCCTGGGTGATGGGGGTCCTTAATGGTGGATGCCGCTGTTTCGAGCTACTACTCCTTGAAGATGTCTTGGATACTACGGAGGCACACATCCCTGAGGTGTGCCATATACAATATCCACTGAAATGATTGCTTATGCGTTATTTGGTGGTGAAGATTTATTTAGAGAGATAACAGAGAAAAGGGCCTTCCAGTCCAACAACCTGCACAGTCCAGCTGCCCACAGGACAATTTGCAATCACCAATTAACCAACTAACCCTGAGGTTGCCAACCTGAGGTCTGTTGACCCCAGTTGATGCTAGGAGTCCATGGTGTGAAAGTAACACATTGGAACGCCCGCACTAACCGGTATGTCTTTGGTCTTGGAGGAAACCCACTGGGTTCACTTTCAGTTCCTTGCAGGTGCTGCCAGAATTGAACTCCGAACTCTGGAGCGCCCCAAGCTTGGAATAGTGTTGCGCTAGTTGCTGCACTGCCGTGGAGACGTGCAAAATCCCTCCGGAATCTGTGGGGCACTGTTCATCAAAGTAGATGACCCTGCCTTGATCCCATGGTGATCTAGGCAGCAATGTTTGCAATCAGAGCAAATACTCATTTTGTTTGGAATTTTAGGAATTGGATCTCAATGTTTCCGATGCAGGAGAAGTTGGGAGTAGATCATGCGGCAACTAGGTAGTTTGGCGTCCATTTTAATTATTTAGTGTTTGCTTAAGGAGGGAGACCCATTTGGACTGCAGGTGTCTAAAATGTTAAAACATGGAAGCTAGTCCCAAACCTTTAGGGGCAGCGTACAGATGTCAAACACTTGTGATTGGGATACTGGATTCAGGACGGGAATGGGCTGTTTATTCCAGGGAGCTCGTACTAGTATTCATTTAATGACTCTCAAGATCAGGATATGACCACAATGTTCTGTTCACTCAAATAAACTTCACTGTTCTGCATCTGGTAAAAGTCGTGGCAAACAAAATCACTCTCTGTTTCAGAGGTCAAAGTACATATGTCACCAGAGACTCATTTTCTTGTTGGCATTCACAGTGAGTACAAGGAACACAAAAGAATCAGTGAAAGACCGCACACACCAGGACGCAGACAGACAAAAACAGCAAACTGTGTAAATTCAAAAATGAAGAAATAATAAATAAGCAATATATATTGAGAACACGAGGTTGAAGAGTCCTTGAAAGTGAGTCCATAGATTGTGGGAACAGTTCGGGGATGGGACGAGTGAAGTTATCCCCACTGATTCAGGAGCTTGATGATTGAGGGGTAATAACTGTTCCTGAACCTGGGTGGTGAGACTCCTGTCCCCCTTCCTGACGGCAGCAGTGAGATGAGAGCTTGACCTGGGAGGTGGGGGTTCCTGATGATGAACACTGCTTTCTTGCAGCAGCACTCTGTGGGGGAATGCTTTACCACTACTTTTCCATTCAAGGGCATTGGTGTTTCCATACCAGGCTGTGATGCAACCAGTCAATATACTCTCCACCGCATCTACAAAAGTTTGTCAAAGCTTTAGATGTTTGTGAGGAAGTCATGCAGAAGTGGTGTCATGCTTTCTTTGTATTTGCGCTTCATCTGAAATGATAATACTGAGGAACTTAAAGTTGATTGTTCTTGTGAGCACTGATTCCCCTGGTGAGACTTCTGCCTCCTGAAATCGATAGTCAGCTCCTTGGACTTGCTGACATTGAAAATCTGGCAGAGTGGTGCCCCAACAACCTCTCACTCAGTCGCCCTTCTTTATGCTAATTTGTTGTTACGTGCTATCCTTCTCAATCCGCAGAACTGAAATTGAGGTTGTATTTATTTCGAGATACAGCACCACCCTCAACAACCCCTATTTAACCCTAAGCTAATCAGAGGACCTACTCGGAGCGTGTTTGGACTGTGGGAGGAAACCGGAGCTCCCGGAGAAACCCTACCCATTCCGTGGGACGAATGTACAGAAACTCCTTACAGAGGAGGTCAGGTTTGAACTCTGAACTCCCTGAGCTGCAACAGTGTGGTGCTAACCGCTGTCCTGTCGTGGTGCCCCTAAAGTTGGAGCAACTTGCAGGCGAATTTCTGAAATTCTCCCAAACTGTATAGAAATGATTCCTAATAACTCAGTTTCCGTCCAATAAATGGAAGGTAGAGATGGTCCTTGTGGTGCTGCTAGTCCATTTGCTTCTTGAATCTATTGGTCTTTTCAATCTAGCACAGATGCACTGAGGGACGTCTGCTACCGAGATCAACACTTGTTACAGTAGTTTTTCTTTTTATCTGGGGTTTGGTTGGATTTCATTCTCTACATAGCTCGAGCCAGCACTTAGTCAGAAAGGCCAATGGTTCTTCAGCTAATTGGTTGTCTGACGCTACCAGTTACAATGGCTGCCTCGTACATCTGTGTACCGTTGACTCTCATTTGGCACTAGCCGTAAGCATACAGGACTCAAGTCATCCAAAGATACTTGTATGAAGCAACAGGAGGTAGGCAGCATCTATGCTTCCACACTGCCGGCACTTGGGGCTGCAATGAAAGTCTTGCCCCTCTGGCAGTGTTCAGGGCTTCCTTTGAGTTTTCACTGTGGGTCAGGCAAGTCCCTGGTGGAGACTCAGGAACCCCGTCGAACTCCGGTGCAGAAGGATTCTTCGTGAACAAGAGAAAAATTGTAGATGCTAGAAATCTGAGCAACACACACAAAACTCAGTAGGGCAGGCAGCATCTATGGAAGAAAGTACAGTTGATGTTTCAGGCCGAAACCCTTCCGCAGGATTGGAGGAAAAAAGCTGAGAAGCAGATTTGAAAGAGGGGGAAGGGGGAAATGCCAGGCGATAGATGAAACTTGCACGGGGAGGGATGAAGCAAAGAGCTAAGAAGTTGATTGGTGAAAGAAACAGAAGGCCATGGAAGAAAGGGTGTGAGAGGAACAAGAGGGAGTTGATGGGGGGGGGGGGCAAGGAGATAACATGAGAGAGGGACACAGGGGATGGGAATTGGAGAAGGGGTATGGTGGGGTTGAGGGGCATTGCCAGAAGTTTGAGAAATCGATGTTGATGCCATCAGGTTGGAGGCCACCCAAACGGAATATAAGGTGTTGTTCCTCCAACCTGAGTGTGGCCTCATCACAACAGTGGAAGAGGCTTTGGATGGAGAATGGGAAGTGGAATTACAAAGGGTGGCCACTGGGAGATCATGCTTTTATTGGTGGAAGCTCAGCGAAGCGGTCTCTCAATCTATGTCAGGTCTCTGGAGGCCACGCCCGGAGCACCAAACACAGTATGTGACCCCAGCAGACTCTCAGGTGAAGTTTATCCTCACCTGGAAGGACTGTTTGGGGCCCTGGATGAGGGAGGAGGTGTAGGGGCAGATGTAGTACTTGTTCTGCTTGCAAGGATAAGTGCTGGGAGGGAGATCAGTGGAAAGCAGAAAGTGGGGGGGGGGGGGGGGAGAAGGAAAGATGTGCTTGGTGATGGGATCCTGTTGGAAGTGGCAGAAGTTTCGGAGAACAGGCTGGTGAGTTGGTAGGTGAGGTCAAGAGAAACCCTATCCCTGGTAAGAGTAGATGTACATGAAATGGAAGAGAAGCGGTTGAGGGCAGCGTTGATGATGGGAGGAAGGGAAGCCCCTTTCTTTGAAAAATGAAGACCTCTCCTTCGTTCTAGAGTGGAAAACCTCATCCTGAGAGCAGATGCGGTGGAGACAGAGGAATTGATAGAAGGGGATGACGTTTTTAGAAGTAACAGGGTGGGATTGCTTCATTGATGTTTCTGTAACAATTTTGTTTTGCCAGTCGGGGTTGAACCCCCCCCCCCCCCGAACCCGGAGGACCGGTGGAAAACATGGTCTGCACTCTACCCTTTGACCTGTTTAGCATGAACCAAAGCATAAAGCCCTGAATCCAGCCAACGTAACTCTCCAAGTCATTGGGGTATGACCCCATGGTTCTCGGGGTCATTGAGGCATAAAGCCTTGACTCCAGCCAACATAGCCTTCCAGGTCGCTGAGGTATGCAAACCTCCAAACCCCATGACAAGGTTATGGTCCTCTTGGAGGAGGCAGCATCTATAGAGAGGAATAAACTGTTGGTGGTCGGCTTGGCAGTTTATGCCTCCCCATAGACACTGCTCGACCTGCTGAGTTATTCCAAGCATTTTGTTAGTGTTAATCAGGGTTTCCACCATTTGCAGAATCTGTTGTATTGATGCTTGTACAAATCTCGGGGCACATTTAATCCTGTGCTGTCATTCTTGAACTATTATTTGTAAAGTAGCCACCGGCACAAGTGTAGATCAGTCCGTCCCTGTGTACTGTTAGAGCATTTTGAGCTCTGCAGTGTGGCGTCTGGGAGTTGATTAACAAATCGCTGGTGAGAAATGTCCTCCAGCAAGGCTGGCAGATATGTTGACACACGACATGGCTATTGTGGAAATGTGGGTCTCTGGTCGAGAGGGTGAATAGTGTCAAGTCCCTTGGTATACACATTACTGATGATCCCATCTGGACTGTACACACTGACCAAAAAAGCACAACAGCATCTCTTCCACCTCAGGCGACTGAAGGGTTAGACATAGAATTGAATTTCCTTTATTTCTTATCCTTCGCATACATGAGTAAAAATCTTTACATTAGGTCTCTGTCTAAATATGCAATGTGCAATTTATAGTAGTTTCTAATACATGGTATGTACAACAGGACAGTCAATATAACAGAAATACAACTGTATCAGCATGAATTAATCGGTCTGATGGCCTGGTGGAAGAAGCTGTCCCGGAGCCTGTTGGACCTGTCTTTTATGCAGCAGTACTGTTTCCTGGATGGTAGCAGCTGGTACGTTTGTGGTTGGAGTGGTTCGGGTCCCCAATGATCCTTCAGGCCCTCTTTACACACCTGTCTTTGTAAATGTCCTGAATAGTGGGAAGTTCACATCTACAGATGCGCTGGGCTGTCTGCACCACTCTCTGCAGAGTCCTATGATTGAGGGAGGTACAGTTTCCATACCAGGCAGTGATGCAGCCAGTCAGGATGCTCTCAATCGTCCCCCTGTAGGAAGTCCTTAGGATTTGGAGACTCGTGCCAAACTTCTTCAACTGCCTGCGGTGAAAGAGGTGCTGTTGTGCCTTTCTCACCACGCAGCCGGTACGTACAGACCACGTGAGATCCTCGGTGATGTGTATGCTGAGGAACTTAAAGCTGTTCACCCTCTCAACCCCAGATCCATTGTTAATAGAGATGAGCCTGTCTCCATTCCTCCTGCAGAGCACGACCAGCTCCTTTGTTTTTGCGACATTGAGCGAGAGGTTGTTTTCTTGACTCCATGTGTCAGGGTGATGACTTCCTCTCTGTAGGTGGCCTCATAATTATTTGAGGTAAGGCTAATCAATGTAGCCCCCAAATCCTCAAGACCTTCTACAGGGGCACTATTGCGAGCATCCTGACTGGCTGTATCACCGACTGGTGTGGGAACTGTACCAACCTTGATTGCCAGGCACTGCAGGCAGTGGTGCGGACAGCCCAGCGCATTTGTGGATGTGAACTTCCTTCTATTAAGGACATTTACAGCAGCAGGCGAAGAAAGAAACTCTGGAAGATCATCGGGGATCTAACCACGACCTGTTTTAGCTGCTTCCGTCTGCAAACGGTACCGCAGCATTGAAACAGGGACCAACAGGCTACAGGGCAGCTTCTTTCTACAAGCCATTAGACTTTTAAATTCACAAGTCTGTACATTGCGACTGAGTCATAACACAAGGATTTTTACTCCCTCACATTGTGGGATGGATGCAAGATTTTATATAAATGTTGTCCTATTCTATCCTGTATTTTGGATCTTTTTAGGCTGATTGTTGGTATATTCTGCATGTAGTTTAGTAACTTTTAAATATTGTCAATACTTGATCCATTGGAAGTTAAATCTCTAAACTTGTCAACTGACGGCCTGTTCTGTCCCTACATTTTCTCTGGTTCAAACTGTTTGGCAGAGCAAAGGCATAATTGTTGTGTTACTAACGTTTTTCAAAAACAAAAGGAAATCTGCAGATGTTGCAATTCAAACCAACACACTCTCAATGCTGGAGGAGCTCGACAGGGCAGGCAGCGTCTACGGGAAAGAGTAAACAGTTGATGTTTTGGGCCGATCCCCATCTTGCCCCACCCCCAAGCCCATGAATTTAGCAGTAACGGATGGGTTAACAGCGGGAATCTGAGAATTCATTTGTGGCTTTGTTGCTATGGGTCTGGGGCCACTTCTGCCCCTAAAGAACAGGAGGGTCTTTGCAGCCTCTGAACTATTTTGTGGTGCCATCACAGTTGCACTCTTAAAAGTAAGGAAAATCTGGTTTATTTTACTCAGATGTCATGGAACTTTGTTTTGCAGTGGAATGCATAAAGTTACCATAAGCCACAATAAGAAGTATATAAAGTTGTGCAAAATGGTGAGGTAGTGCTCATGGGAAGGAGGTTGTTTTGGTTGCAAAGTTTCCATTATGTGATTGTCTCAGATATTTGGTATTCTTGCTGATTGAGGGATAAGTTTTGGTCAGGACAGAAGTTATCTGTTATCTGTTGTACTGCTTCTAGATTGCCTTTTGACATCTTCACTGCACAACACGCTGTTGGCACTTTTAAATATCTTCGGATCATTTTTTTCTAGATACATCAGTACTTTTCACTTGACGTTGCACGTAGGGAAGAAATCGAACCTTGTTTCCATTGCCTGAGGAGAGGTTAATGATTCCGGAGGAGATTCAGTGTCCCACCTCCATTTTAATAAATCTTTACAGGGGCACTGTTGACAGTGACCAGATCAGCTGCGTCACCGTCTACGGGAATTGCATGGCATTGGACTGCAAGTCCCTCGGAAGAATTGCGAGGGCTGCTGAGCGAATCATTGGCGCCTCTCTCCCACCTGTCGGAGGTGTTCATCAGGAGCACTGCGCAAACAGGGCCCTTAGCGTCGTCGGTTATCTGTCCCACAGTCTCATTGACGAAGCTAAAGGAATGGCAGAGACCAATATAGTTTGGCCAATGGCACAGCAGGAGCCGTCAGTCCTCAACATACGGCTGCCTTGAGAATACCTGCTCCGTATTTTCCCATCGGGGTTTACTCTCAAAGCCTTCGCCTTGCGTGGGTATAGCTGCAAGGCAGCAGAGGTTTGAGATTAGAGCTTCCTTCTAGATGAGCTGCCAATCACAGCTGATGAGTCCCATCGGCCCAAAGCAACTTGTTTTAAGGCGTCTTTGCCCCTTTTCCTGTCGGTAGAAATGGTTCCTCCGAGCTTAGTTGCTAAACCACACGTGAAGGCCAGGAGCTGGACTTGGTTGTCGGAGGCTATATGAGAAGCACGCCTTTGGGAGCATTTAATAGGTAGTGGGAGCTTGTCCCCACTACCCTCCCCCAGCTATAGTGACCTGAAGGAACTGACAGATACTTCTGCTTTAAACAGTGTGCTGTAATTCTGAACCCAGTGGCATTACACTTGCGTACCAAAAAGAGAAGTGTATTGTGTCTGTGTTCATTGTTACAGCAAATACTGTTTAATGCAGAAATACTTGTAGCAGGAGCAATTAAAGGAAGTAAACCCAAGTCAGGGTGGAAAAACCAAGAGATCTTGACTTCTGGAGAGCTCTCTTGGTTAGTCAACACAACCTCAATAGTAGGGAAGGGTCAACAGTAGCTGCTACCTGAGGAGTTGAGGAGAGCCAATCTGCCTCCAAAGATGGCTGGCCAACTTTTATGGATGTGAGAATGAGAGCATAAGCTGGCCAGTGGTGTAGTGGCATCAGCACTAGGCTTTGAGGCGAATGGTCGCGGGTTCGAATCTGGCCGGCTCCTTGAACGCTTTCCACGAGTGCTGGGTTGAGCTTCGAGCGAGCAGCTCGGTCTCCTTGGCTTCATTAAAATAAAATGGACAAATGCTAAAGAAACGGCAAGGTTGCTGCCTGATGCGCCGCAAGACCCGGGTTCATTTCCCACCGCTGCCTGTAAGGAGTTTGTACGTTCTCCCCGTGACCGCGTGGGTTTCCCCCCACTGTCGATAGGTTAATTGGTTATTGTAAATTGTCCACTGAGTGGTTATGGTCAAATTTAGGGATTGGTGGGTCTGGGACTGCTGGAAGGGCTGGTCTCAATGGTTCCCATCCCTTCCTAGATGCTGTCTATTCAATCTCCAGCCATCTGACAGGAGATACTGTCTTGGCCAGGATGTTTCTGTAAGACTGAAAAAGGGTTTCTTGCCGAGGGCTGCTGTGCTGCTGAATGGTGCTGCACCCCGGCATGCTGATGGCCTTTGAGTGTTGTGGGCTATCAAAACCACTACGGGAATTTTTTACAATTAAGCCGCATGCATTATAAATGTCTGTTTGGTTTGGCCTGGAGTAGAACCGCGATCTGTTGTTTTGAGCAATGATAATAAAGTTCTGCTGTATCCGGTACTGCAGATTCTTTGCTGGATGGGAGGGGTACAGAGGGCTATGGTCTAGGTTCAGGTCGATGGGCCAAAGGGCCTGTTTCTGTGTTGTAGCGTTCTACAACTATGCTAGGAGCACTTGCAGAACTGTATTCTGCCTGTACACCTCAAGGTATTGAATATTCAGGAGTGCTGCCTTGTTAGACCCAGGCCAGTGAGTTGTGTGCATGCTTCGCAACTTCAGTAAGGATTAGTGTCCTGGAGGGACACTACGTGAGATGTTTGTGGGAGTATTCTTACTGGAGTAGGGTTGGAATGCAGAACATCTACAAATACTGTTGTAGGAAAGCAGCATCCATCTTCAGAGGTCCTCACTGCCCAGGCCAAGCACTTTTCTTGCTGCTACCATCAGGTAGAAGGTGCAGGTGCCTCAGGACACTTGCCACCAAATTCAAGAACAGTTACTGCCCCTCAATCATCAGGCTCCTGAATGAAAGGGGATAACTGCACTCATTTGCACATCCATTGCGATGTTCCCACAACCAGTGACCTCACTTTAAGGATTCTTTACCTTGTTATTTATATTTGCATTTGCACAGTTGGTTGTTTTCTGCTCTCTGGTTGAGCTTTGATCCTGTTATAGATTTGCTGAGTATGCCTGCAGGAAAATGAATCTCAGGGCTGTATGTGGTGACACGTATGTACTTTGATAATAAAATTTATTTTGAGCCTTTGGGATGCTTCAGGGCAGCAATTTGTAGGGCTGTATAATATCCAAGATTTATCAAAATGCTGCGTGCGGGGTAGGTCACTTGGGTAATAGAATGTCACAAGAACTATGTCACCTGTTTGACCCTGTAATGATTCAGTAAATCATGGTTCGATTGTACCCCAAACCCACCCAGTCCATTTCGTTCTTACGATTTATGCCTGCATGAGAAACTTGTTTAAATTTTGGTTTGATGGGGAAGATTTGTGCAGGATGCACCAAAACGCTGGAGAAACTCGACAGGCCAGGCAGCATCCATGGAAAGCAGTGAAGAGTCCTGATGAAACGTCTTGGCCTGGAACGTTGACTCTTTAGAAACTAAAGTCAGATGTGCCAGTCTTAGTGGGTTATTGTTTCTTGTGACGCATCAGGCAGGACTTTTTGTCTTTTCCGTAGCATTTTTGTCTGCCTTTTACGTGGTAGAGTTGCTAGTGTGGATGGAAAGCGTGCAAGGAGCCAGCCCTGTTCAAACCTGAAACCAGCCGCCTCAAAGTCCGGTGCTGATGTCACTACAACGCCGGCCAGTGGGGTAAAGGGAATTACAGAAGACTGCTCTGGTGTGGACGCTGTATTTGGTTGATCCCTATGTGTTACTCATTGATCTGACAGCAAGGTGAATGACTGTACCAGAACTGCGATCTGTCCCCACACTCTTCCAGGTCAGTATGTTGGCACATGACAGGGAAAGACCTTGCCAAGCCGTCACTGTTCCACGCCATGAGCCTCCGGGAGAGTCTCTGTATTTTCTGGCCAAGAAAAATCTCCAACCACACCCTAGTCCTTTGGTGTCACCAAGAGGATGTGGCCACAGTTATGGTGAGAAAATGTTGGAGATGGATTGGCCACATGATGAAAAGAGAGTCAACTCCATCATCAAGACAGTACTTCATTGGACCCCTGAGGAGAGGAGGAAGCACGGGAGACTTAAGACAAATTGGCGCAGTACCGTAGAGGACCCTGAACCATGCCTGAGGCACAGTAGAGAAGATGGTCAAGTACAGGCAGAGATGGAGGACCTTTGCTGCAGCCCTGAGGACCAGTGGCTTAACAAGCAGTAACTAAAGGGAATTCGAGGCATTTGAAAGGAACTGGCTGGAACTGAGTGGAAGCGGACATCAGCTTTATTTCTTTCCATAGATGCTGTTTGACCTTCTTGAGTTCCTTCAACATTGTGTGTGTTAGTTACTCTGGATTTCCTGTATCTACAGAATCTGTGTTTAAAATTTGTGTAAACTTAGGCTGGTAACAAGTTAGCACATAGGGGTGGTTAATACTTGAAAATGGAAAAGTTAATATAGGATCCTTTGTCCTTACCGAGGTTTTCAGAGATGTTGGGGGTGTGAAGAGGTGCAGGGATATATATATATAGATATTACATCGCAAGTGTCAGTTTGTTTTTGGAAGAGAGGAATTTGCCTCAGCAGTTACCAGATACGTGTGACGTATGTGTTGTGAGTGTTGATGGTATCTGCTGTTCTGCATAGTTTCCTCTGCACTCTTCGTTACTGGAAAGCGATCAGTGAGTGATATCTGACAGGCTTTAGTCATATCAAATCACTGGTTCCCATTTGGGAATGAGGAGCTTTTGATGGCTTTGGGCCTGTCCTTGGCGTTCAGAAGGAAGAGAGGATCTTGAGAGGCTGCGAGCTAATGGACTTGGAGAGATCATTTTCTATAATGGAGTCTTTGAGCAGAGGGTGCAGGCTGAGAATTGTAGGGCGTTCCTTTAGAACAGAGATGAGGGAGAATTTCTTCATCCAGCTAATGGTGGGAGAGTGAAAAGTTAGGTTTTTTTTGGCATCCTTGTGGCTTCCTAAAACTTCAAAAATTTGGAGGGGGTGTGGCCAATCAGTGAAGTGACTGAGAGCAGTGGAATCTGCACCTATTTCCATGAGCAGCTTGTTCTGTCGGATGTAATTTTCGAATGTGTACTGACGGCCACCGAGCTGGTAGGTCCAGAGACACACAGCACGATCGAGTAATGGTCGCAGGGTATACCTCCTTGACCAAGAAATGTTTTTGGTATTCTATTGCAGCTACTGTCACTGATTCTAGCATGCTTTTTTTTGTAAACCCATACTTGTTTTGAGAAACAGCATGAAATAGAGTGGATGTAGAGAGGATGTTACCGATGGTGGGGGAGTCTAGGACCAGGGGGCAAGAATGTCTATTTAGAGCAGAGATGAGGAATTTCTTTAGTCAGAGTGGTGAATTTGTAGAATTTGTTACCACAAATGGCTGTGGAGGCCAAGTCATTGGGTATATTTAAGGCAGAAGTTGATAGATTCTTGATTAGTCAGGGTGTGAAGGGATACGGGGAGAAGGCAGGAGATTGATGCTGAGAGGGAAAATGGATCAGCCATGATGAAATGGTGGAGCAGGCTCAGTGGGCCAAATGGCCTCATTCTGCTCCTATATCTTATGGAATAGGCCATTCGAACCGCGTCATCTAACAACCCCCGATTTAACCCTAACCTAATCACGGGATAATTTACAATGACTGATTAACCTACACGTCCTAGGACTATAGGAAGAAACTGGAGCACACAGAGGAAGCCCACACATTCCACGTGGACTATGTGCAAACTCCTAACAGATGTTGCCAGAATTGAATTGGGGACTTCAATGCCCCAAGCTGTAATAGTGTCATGCTAACCACTACCCTACAGTTGCCTCTAAATGTGAACTCTTAAGTTACAATCATGATGAAATTTGTGAATTCACTAAGTGAATTGGATCTTGGGTGACCAATGTGTGATCTGCTCCCAGATTCAGTGGAGGGTTCCCTTCATAAGTATGTTATGATCCTCTTCCAAGCTTTGCTGTTTGAGACCTGGAGAGCAATGTTGGCTGGAATCAGGGGTTTACATTTTGGCTCTTGGCAGGGTTGCCCATGCCAAACAGGTCAAAGGGTAGAGGCCAGACTAAGTGGTCATCCCAAGTTTGGGGGTTGAACTCAGGGCTAACAATCCTGATTGGTCAACCAAAATTGTTACTGAAACAGCAATGAAGACTTCTACATCTGAGTGTCAAGTCACTTTTATTGTCATTTCGACCATAACTGCTGGTACAGTACATAGTAAAAATGAGACAATGTTTTTCAGAACCATGGTGTTACATGAAACAGTACAAAAACTACACTGAACTACGTTAAAAAACAACACAAAAAAAACTACACTGGACTACAGACCTACCCAGGACTGCATAAAGTGCACAAAACAGTGCAGGCATTACAATAAATAATAAACAAGGCAATAGGGCAGTAAGGTGTCAGTCCAGGCTCTGGGTATTGAGGAGTCTGATGGCTTGGGGGAAGAAACTGTTACGTAGTCTGGTTGTGAGACCCCGAATGCTTCGGAGCCTTTTCCTAGGTGGCAGGAGGGAGAAGAGATTGTATGAGGGGTGTGTGGAGTCCTTCATAATGCTGTTTTGCGGATGCAGCGTGTGGTGTAAATGTCCGTGATGGCGGGAAGAGAGACCCCGATGATCTTCTCAGCTGACCTCACTATCCGCTGCAGGGTCTTGCGATCCGAGATGGTGCAATTTCTGAACCAGGCAGTGATGCAGCTGCTCAGGATGCTCTCAATACAACCCCTGTAGAATGTGATGAGGATGGGGGGGGGGGGGGTGGGAGATGGACTCCCCTCAGTCTTCGCAGGAAGTAGAAACGCTGCCAGGCTTTTCCCGCGTGTGATGCTATTCCTGAATTTCCATCCCAGACTTGCAAGACTGACAGTAGTGAAAATTGAGAGGAAGCTACTGACATGATGTAGGAAGTCTTGAACACCACCAGAAATGGAGGACCTTTGTTACTGCCCTTAACACCAGCAGCATAATGGGCAGTAACCCTGGGATCCTCAGAGGCAGTAGAGGATGAGCTCATTCAAATGAGTAAAGGGAAGTTCTGAAATATTTGGTTGTGGTGAACTAAGTGACTGAGTCAGAAGTTTGTTGATTCACGCCCCGCTCGAGGGGTTAGCTTAAGCCTTGGGTTGACCTTGACTGAGTTTTTGTTTGGGCAGGTGGGAGTGATGATACCACACGGTTATCCGACCAATTCCTATTGTGGCTTCGACACAGAAGCCCTGTTTGCGGCACTCCAAAGCACTTCACAGGCAGAGGCTGAGAGGGGTGCTTGTAGGAATGCAAATCTTTTACATTTAGCAAACCACAGTGAGTGACAAAGGGATTTTTTAAGCACAGTTTCAGCAAAATGTCATTGTTAGTTTTGAAGTGAATCAGTTGTTGTGTGACATACAAATGTCAGTGAGCACCAGAATATTTTCACAGATTATTAGTCAGGTTTAATAACTCCGGCGTGCATTGTGTAATTTGTTATGCAGCAACAGCATAGCACAATACATGATAGAGAAAAAGAATTATAATAAGTGTGTATAATAAATTTAAATAAGTAGTATAAAAATAAAAAAGAAAGTAGAGGTATTGTGCATGGATTCATTCAATGTTCATTCATAAATCAGATGGCAGAGGGGAAGAAGCTGGTCCTGAATTGTTGAGTGAGTGCCTTCAGGCTTTTGTACCTCCTACCTGATAGTAGCAATGAGAAGAGGGCGTGTCCTGGGCGGTGGGGGTGCCTTTAATGATGGATGAGGCATTGGTCCTTGAAGATGTCCTCAAAAGCACAGGGACTGATGTCCCGTGATGGAGTTGAGTGAGTTTACAACCTTCTGCAGCTTGCTTCAATCCTGTACAGTAGCCACAGCCCCCCCATACCAGATGGTGATGCAGTCAGTTAGAATGATTGTAGAAAATTGCGCGTGTCTTTGAATGACATGCCCAATCTCCTCAACACTATAATGAAATATAGCCGCTGTCGTGCCATATGTTGGGCCCAGGATAGATCCTCGGAGATCCTCAGATTGCTTGCTCTTTTGATCCCTCCTGAGGACTGGTGTGTTCCCTCATTTTGCCCTTTCTGAAGTCCACGTGGCCCCATGTGTGTCAGCTCTGAGGGGTTGTATTGGGCTGTGGAGCCCAACTGTTTACCTGTATGAGAAGGCACAGAATGATCATTAACCTAGCCTTTCACCACCACTGAGCCTTTTGTTCCCCTTTTCTCCAAATGTCTACAAACACCGCAAAGTGTGCAAACCTACCTACAAAATCTATGTAGAAATCAAGTGCAAAAGACAACTTCCTTATAGTGCATTCCACAGCCTGCTAAATATAAGTACATAATTCTCCTTCTGTTATAAATCTTCCCACCTTAAGTTCTTCTTGGCCTTTCAGCCAGGTATAGGTATTGATTTTAACCGATGTTTCAATGACAAACTCTGCCATCGCATCAGGGATGAAGCCTGGGCATGTATTGTCCGGTGGTATTGTCCCCCTGTCGTCCATCCCTCCTGATTGGTTAATCCTTGACCTATCAATTTCCTCTGTCCCACCTTGTTTATAATGGAATTCCAGTTCTTACCTGGAGCAAGACCTTCTTTGTTAAAACTCTTATTTTCTAGTTTTACTTAAGTGGCTTTCTTTCCCAGGCTGCCCCAAAAGCCACTTGAGTGGACCACCGTGTATTGGCCAGGTGGAAACGTGCATCAAAGAGCATGGGGGTGTATCCATTTGGGTTACGCGGAAAAATGGGTGGTAGCAGAACACTGCATTCACAATGGCCACCAGATTGACCTTGGCATAAAATTACTGTTCCGAACTAATGGCTTTTGGGACCGCCTGGTGAAGGAAGCCATTGAAATAAAACTAGAGGAAAAGAATTTTAACAAAGATGATGGTTTTGCTCTCAGTAAGAAATGGAATTTGATTGTAAACAAGGCGGGAGGACTAACCAATCAGGAGGGATGGACGGCGGGTATATATCCCACTGGACTAGACATGACCAGGTATCATCCCTGATGAAGATGACAGAGTTTGTCATCGAAACATCAGTTACAATCAATACCCCTACCCAGCGTGAGCAGAGTTTATTCATCAGATATGCCGGGAAAACACTAGATTCTTTTCCTTTCAAACTTGTATCCATGTTCTGGGCCCTCTGATAGAGTAATCTCATCTAATTTGCCACATCCCTTCAATATCTTAAACTTTTAGAGATCAACATGCCCCTTAACCTCTCAGAAAATTTGAAGTTAATCCGAACTTTTATGTTGTTGCAATTTCCCGTGGTGGTACACTTGGAAGATGGTGCTACTGAAGATGAGTGAAGCAAAAACATATGACTAAGAGCATGACTAATAACTTTTCTGAAGTAAATTGTGGTCAACCGTCACTGCAAACCATGAAGGAGCTAGCGGAGGTGAAGCTGGTTCGAAGGACAAGCCGTGCTGGCGAATCGCAGAGCTGGGGCGCAACGTGCTCAGAATGAGGCCGCAGGCGGAGTCGGTATTGCTGGAGTGAACGATTTGGAGAGTTGCTGCTGGAGGGTTTTGATGTCCGTCTGCCTAACCTGGTTGTGAGTGTCGATCGCTTCAAGCGCGAGCTGGTTTGGCGAGATTGAGAGTGGTTTAGGGTGGTGTGTTGCTACGCCAGGATCTGGGTCCGAGTGCGAGGCAGTACCCGGTGCTTTGACAATTCAAACACTAGCCCAGATAGACTGGAAAGCCTGAGGCGAGGGCTGGCCTTCTTTCGCGTGCCCTCCTGTGACGGTCATTCTTTTCTCTGCAGCACGAAGGTTGTGAACAGATTTGGTGGCTGTTGTGTCTGTGAGTTTTGTGGTTAATATGATGAGCTGAGATCAAGGCTTTGGACTACTCTGTATGCTTCAGGGAGTGGATCCAAGGAAACAGTCCGGTTCGGAATGCTGTCGTTTGCTCCTGTTGTTTTGTGTGTGTGTGTATTTTCCCCTTAGCACACTGGTTGTGGTCTTATTTGTAAATGGATTTTTCAGGATTCTTCCTTTGTGGCTGCCTGTGAGCAAACAAATCTCAAGGTTGTGTAGTTTATACATTCTTTGATAATAAATGTACAAGGTGCCCCCCCCTTTACAAAGGTAGAGTGTTCCTATGAAACCTTTCTTAAGCCGAAATGGCGTAAAGCGAAGAACCATAATTCATATGGGAAAATTTGTCTTAAAAACGAAAATCCTCTTTGTAATGTGAAAACAGGTTACGAATGCAGGTCTTTTGTAAAAGCAAAGTGGCGTAAAGCGAACATTCGCAAAGTGGGGGGACACCTGTACTTTGAATCTTTGAATTTGCCCAAAACTGCATCAGTGTTAGTCTACCTCTGCTTGTTATGCGGGCAGAAATTTCAAACTCCCCTTTGTGTTTCTCTTCCTGGGAAGTGTTATTGACAAACATCTCAATTTCTGCCCTTGGGGGAGAAATTAATTGAGCTGCCACCATGAGTAGTCAGTTTTAAATTAGTTGCACTTTGTTCTTCCCCTTCATGAATTCTGGTTCACTGTAGCCATTACTTCTATTTCTAGGATTTTGTTGAACTGTGCAGAAATCTTACGCACATATACGGCGCCTCCCCCCGTTTACAAAAGTAGAGTGTTCCTATGAAGCTTTTCTTAAGCTGAAATGACGTAAAGCGAAGAACCATTAACTTATATGGGAAAAATTTTCGTAAAAGCGAAAATTCTCATTGTAATGTGAAAACAGGTAACTAATGTAGGTCGTTTGTAAAAGCAAAGTGGCGTAAAGCGAACAGTGGTAAAGCAGGGGACACCTGTATAGCTCAGGTACCTAAGACTTTTGCATGGTATTGTATCTGTCATAGTGGAGCAGGGAGCGAGTTTATAAATCTGGCGGGAGCAAAGGATTCTGGGAATGGTGAAGGTGGAACGCAGTGGGAGGGGTGTGGGCAGGTGGCGGGGGAGGCACGGGTGCAGATACCCAGTCCCGAGACTCCCAAGCGAGGTCATTTGATGCCAAACAGTCAGTTTATTGATCATAACAGAATGTCTCTGTGGTACTTCCTGCTCCCTCCCATCTCCCTGCCCCCTTCCCACTCTCAGTCCACGGTGGAGACCCTTATCAGAATCAGGTTTAACATCACTCATAAGGCATGAAATTTGATCTGTTTGCAGCAGCAGTACAGTGTAATACATAAAATTACTACAGTACTGTGCAAAAGTCTTAGGCAGCCTAGCTATATATGGGGCCCAGGACTGTGTATCCAGTGACATTGTGCGTGTTTTATCTTTGCTTATTTTGCCACCACATCGTTATCTTCATACATATGTGGTCTTCAGGGCTACTTCTGATCTATAATCTGTCAAGTTCAGGTTTAATTATTACTCAGCCATACATGAAAACAGTTAAAACAATGTTCCTCCAGGGCTAAGGTACAAAATGCTACCGACTGTCATGCACAGCACAAAGCACGTATAAGATGGTGGCAAGCACAGGGTATTTTGCACAGTTCTTTCTCTCAGTTAAGAGAAAATCTGCAAATGCCAAAGGGTCTCGGCCCAAAACGTTGACTACTTTTTTCCCCCACAGGTGCTGCCTGGCCTGTTGAGTTCCTCCAGCATCTTGTGTGTCTTTCCAGTTACCAAACAGCACTTAATACCACTGAGCTAATTCAAAGCTATGTCCTCTATTTCTATTTCCCAACCATCTTCCTATTTTAACCAATATGTACAGAATTGTGCCAAAGTCCTGGGCACCCTAGATATTTATATAATCTTGTTGACAACACCCAAGTGCCATTAATTTGCAGAACATGTCACTTGGGGACTGGGGCTATATATATATCTAATGAAATGCTTTGACTTCCTGCCTTACAATTAGTTTATAATCTGCTTTACTGTAATCTAACTTGATCACGTCGACAAGAAGAATCTTGTGTGGTCACTTGCCTAATACTTTCTAAGAATCCATAGATTACATCCATTGCATTTAAGCATCGCTACCTCAAAGACTTGTGAGCTTGGCTGAGCAAAGCTTTTCTTAATGAAATTGGTTTTTACCTGCGTTAGTTTTTAGTTATTTGACTTTTTTAAGCATTCCAAAAGGAATCCTAGCGCAGTCTCACAAAAGGCAGGTCTGTAATTACTCGAGTTATATTTGTTTTGTGGGTATCTGGGATCTCAGATGTATAGTGCAAACATACTTTGATAATAAATTAACCTTTATTTCCTACATGAAGCCATTCTGGAAGGGATAACTAGGGGGTGGGATTCTAACCTGAAATGTAGAAGATGTCTTCTGAACATGAGGGTTGGGACCTTTTTGCATGCAGGAAAAGACGGCGCCTGAGCAGGGTCAGTAGTTTAAATCTAGATCACTGACCTACTGCTAGCCAGCGGGCTTGATGGATATTTAGCAAAAGTATTGAATTTGCCATCAGATTCTGGTTTAACACCGCCAGCATATGTCGTGAAATTTGTCAGTATTAAATCATGGATAAAAACCATGTGGGTTTCCTCCAGGTACTCTGGTTCCCTTCCACAATCCAAAAAGGTGGGTAGGTTAGTTGGCCATTGTAAATTATCCCGTGACTAGGTTAGGGTTAAAATCGAGGACTGTGGGGCAGTGTGTCACGAAAGGCCTTTTTCCCCACTGTATCTCAACAAATATGTTTTGATCTTCCTCAGGAAGATACATTTGTAACTTCGGTCTAGTTTTGATGAAATGCTGAAATATGATTTTGAGTGTCTGTATTTCTTGCCCGCTGATTTGCTGTCAGGTTTAATATCACTGGCATATGCTGTGAAAGTTGTTTAGCAGTAGCAGTACTGTGTGTGTGTGTGTGTGTGTACACACATTTTTATGTGTGTATTATGCTATATATAGTCCCTTTCATAGAGTTTACAACCTTTCACAGCCCTGTGATGCAGCCAGTTCGAAAGATCTCCACAGTACATCTGTAATTTGTGAGCGGCTTTAGTGACATACCAAATCTCCTCAAACTCCTAATGAAGTACAGCCACTGTCATGCCTTCTTTGTGAATGCGTCCATATGCTGGGTCCAGGATAGATCCTCAGATATTGACACCCAGGAACTTGAGCCTAGCCACTCATTTATCATTCTGTGCGCACTTATCAAAAATTCATTTGTTATTAAAGTAAACAAGTCTGAAGTTCTTCTCCAGGTAGCCGTGAAACCAATGAAGAAAAGAACGGCAGCACCATCAGCCCCCAAAATCTCACCTTCCAGCACAAAAAATGAACAAAAATGGCACAGCCACATCGACCCCTCAAATCCTTCCTCCAAGCACAAAAAAAAAGAGATTGGGAAGGAAAAACGCAGATTATGAAAAAAGAACTATAAGATTGGAAAAAGTGTCTGTAACCCCAAGTCCACATCCAAGACGCAGAAAATGTGGGCAACACTCTTGGGCTTGGTGGGAGGCCTTTACCTTTTAGTGGCAGATCAATCACAAATCAGGCCTAGAATTTCTGATCCTTTAACAGCTTGCCAATTCCTAAAGCGTTCCATATTTGTGAGCTGTCAGGAACACTTTCATTGACTTCGTACCTGATGACTGAGGGAAAAATGATATGGGATTTACACCCTTCCTGTCAGGGTACCTTGTGTGAATGCGCCAACATTATGACTGACATCCGTATGTTACATATTAAAGTTCAGCTGTTATCTCAGTTCAGTTCTGCTTGGTGTGATCCATTGCTTCCCAAGCCTCAGTTTCTCTTAAACCAAAATTGTTGTGTTGATGGAATTCCACTTTAATGGGAGCAGGAGTGAACTGTCTGGCTCTTAAAAACTGCCCTGCCATTCCACCTGATCATGTCTCGGCCAGGCCACCTCCCCTTAGTATAGTACAGGCCTTTGATGCCACGATGACATGCTGACCCTTTAGGCTGATTTATACTCCTGCGTCAAATGAACGCCGTAGATATGGCGTAGCCACGTAACCTACGCTGTACCCTGTACCATAGCCTGACGCTCACCTCTCAAAAATAACTGCACGTCGTGGCGATGCAGACCGCAACAACTGTGATTGGTCTGCTCAGTAGCATCGCATTTCCTCCTGTCTACAGGCATACTATGCGTACACTGATGCCAAATAAATGGTTGGAGACGATGAACCAAACCGGCAAATCTACCTGCCGACGTCCGAAAATATTTGGAATGCATTTCCTCGTCCGTGTCTCTCAGTGGCCGGACAAGCACAGAAATTCACCCTCCTTCTGCCTCAATCTGTTCGATGGTCGTACACACTATCTCCTCCAACGTTTTCTCTCTTTTCTGCGTTGCAGTAATTTCAATAAAATTAACCCTTGTTCAACATTTATTAGCTCCAACTCCAACACGATGCGCTCAGTTGCCATTGTTTGAAGTATACGAAGAAACTCTACACAGTGGCGTAGAAACCCCACCGCCAACTAGCGTTTTGGCGGTGAATTGCAGAGTGACGCAGACTCACCAACGCACAGGTATAAATGCTCACAACGGCGCAGGCCGCTTATGAAGGCTGTGGCGTAGAGCCTATGCAGAGATATAAATCAGCAGTTAAACTTGGTCCAAGATAAATCTAACTCTTTCTACATTCTCCTATCTAAGAGTCTCTTAAATATCCGTACTGTGTCTGCCTCTATCACCATGCCTGATGGTGCACCCCGTTCACCTACTGCTCTGTTTATTTAAAACAAAACTTCTGACTTCTTTTCATCTAGCACCTTAAAGCTATGCCCCTCATAATATCTATGCCTACCCTGTGTTGGGAGGGGGGAAGTGAGTCTGTCACTATCTTGTACGCCTCTATCAAGTTACCTCTGGTCCTCCAAAGAGAAAAGCCCTAGCTTGTCCATCCTATCCTCATAAAACAAGCTTTCTAATCCAGGCAGCATCCTGGTAAATCTCTGTGAATTACCCATGGTCCTCAATTCCAGCCTTTCAGGAATGAGCGGTTCTGCCAGGATAATCAAGGACGCGACTCACCCAGCCAACACACTTTTTGTCCACTTCCCTCCGGGAGAAGGTTCAGGAGCTTGAAGATTCGTACGGCCAGATTTGGGAACAGCTTCTTTCCAACTGTGATAAGACTGCTGAACGGATCCTGACCCGGATCTGGGCCATACCTTCCAAATATCTGGACCTGACTTGTGCTACCTTGCTTTCCCTTTTCTATTTTCCAATTATGATTTATAAATTTAAATTTTTATTACATTTAATTCGATTTGTACTTCAGGGAGCGTGAAGCGCAGAATCAAATATCACTGTGATGTTTGTATGCTCTAGTATCAATTGTTTGGTGACAATAAAGTTAAGTAAATATCTACCTTGGGAAATGGGTTGTGATCTACAACCTTCTGCAGAATTCCAAAGATTCACCTTGCCCTCCCCATCACCCTTTGCCCTAAGGCACAGTTTACAGAGACATTACAACTGGGTTATACTGAGTTCCACGTGGTTGCAGAACTTGGCGGCCTTACTGGATGACAGAACTTTGGGGTTCTTCATTCATTCCTTGGGGTTTTTTTCCAGCTTCATGGATGCTTGTGAAGAATAAGACTTTCAAGTTGTACGTTGCATACATTCTGTGATATTAAATGGAGTCATTGAACCATTAACCAGACTACTGACCTGGGTCAACATGTCTTCCTGTTATCATCTTCCCATTTTAATGTATCGACATTAACGGGCTCAAGGTGGTAAAGAGTTCCACATTTCTACCTATGTTTGGGTCAGGAAGTTCCTCCTGAAATCCCCTTTCAGCCATTAGTTCCTATCCTATATTTATAGTTCCTTGATCTCATTTAGTGGAAATATACACTCAGTGACCACTTAGTACTTAATAAAGTTGCCACTGAGTGTGTGCTTGTGGTCTTCTGTTGCCCGTCCACTTCAAGGTTTGGCGTGGTGTGCGTTCAGAGATGCTCTTCTGCACACCGCTGTTGTAACCTGTGTGCATTTGCTTTCGTGTCAGCTTGAACCAGTCTGGTCATTCTCTTCTGACCCCTTTTTTTAAAATCTCACGCCATTCTCTGTAAACTCTAGAGCAGGAGGTTCCTTACCTATTTTGCCATGGACCATTACCATTAACCGAGGAATCTGTGGACCCCAGGTTGGGAGCCCCTGTCCTAGAGACTGAAATCTTGTGTGGCACTAACAAAACAGTCCATGGTCAGAATCACTTGGATCTTATTCCTGGGCTATGGATATTGCTGCCATCTCCTGTATTGTGAGAATTACCAGGGGCATCTACTTTCAGTGGTCATTTTATTCGGTACCTCCTGTAGCCCGTCCACTTCAAGGTTCAATGTGTTTGTTCAGAGATGCTCTTCTGCACACCACTGTTGTTATTTGTTACTGTTTTCTTCCAGTCAGCTTGAACCAGTGTGCCCATTCTTCTCTGACCTCTTTCACTAGCTACCTTACTAATGGTAAAGGTCCATGGCATAAAGGTTGGAAACCCCTGTGTGACAGTCCCAGGAGTCTTTGAGATACTCAAACCACCCCATCTAGCACCAACAATCATTCCATGGTCAAAATCACTTGGGTCACATTTCTTCCCAATTCTTGTGTTTGGTCTGAACAACAACTGAACCTCTTGACCACGTCTGCGTGCTTCAATTCATTTGAGTTGCCGCCACATGATTGGCTGATTAGATGTTTGCAGTAATGAGCAGGTGGCTGCTAAGTGCATTTTGGTGTGCTGGTGGTCGCTCCCAAACTGGCCGTTGAGCCCAGAGCAAGAATAAGATGGGTTTTCAGTTGCATGTCATGAAGCTACGTATTGATAGAAGAATCTAATCCTCAGTTGAACAGGCTAAAGTTCTCCAGAAGTAATATCAGGGCACCACAGAAGCATGGCCGTTAGTGCGACAGTATTACTGCTCAGGGCATAACTGAGTTGGGAGTTCAATTCCCGCCGCTGTACATGAGGAGTTTGAACATCAGAATCAGGTTTATTATCAGCGGCAGGAGATGTGAAATTTGTTAACTTAGCAGCAGTTCAATGCAGTACATAATCTAGCAGAGAAAAAAAATAAATAAAATATAATAAATAAGTAAATTAATTACAAATGTTGAATAGATTTAAAAAAATGTACAAAAACAGAAATACTGTATATTTAAAAAAAAGTGAGTTAGTGTCCAAAGATTCAATGTCCATTTAGGAATCGGATGGCAGAGGGGAAGAAGCTGTTCCTGAATCGCTGAGTGTGTGTCTTCAGGCTTCTGTACCTCCTCCCTGATGGTAACAGTGAGAAAAGGGCATGCCCTGGGTGCTGGAGGTCCTTAATAATGGACGCTGCCTTTCTGAGCCATCGCTTCCTGAAGATGTCCTGGGTACTTTGTTTACCCTGTGACTGCGTGGGTTTCTACCGGGTGCCCTGGTCTCCTCCCGCAATCCAAAGGCCTACTGGTCAGTAGTCTCATTGGTAGTCTCATTGTAAATTGCCCTTGGCCAGCCAGTGGTGTAGTGGCGTCTGCACTGGACTTTGAGGCGAATGGTCACGGGTTCAAATCCGGCTGGCTCCATGTTGGGTTGAGCAAGCCAGCAGCTCGACCTTTGTTTTTTAACAAAAAACAGACAAAAATGTTAAAGAAACAGCAAGTTAGCTGTCCGAAGCATCCCCAGGTGCGGAGAGGGACAACAAATTGTCCTGTGATTAGGCTAGTGTGAAGTAGGCGGTTTGCTGGGCGGAGTGGGTCATGCTGGAAGGGCCTGTTCTGGGCAAAATCTCAAAATAAGTAGGTAAGTGTCTGCTATGGAGCTGGTGAATGTGTAGTGTGCTCTGATTTGCTTGTTCTTCAGTCTGGAAGAGCAAAGGTTTCTTTCGGGTGGTACAGTTTTGAAGGATAGGAGTTGAACTTTTGTGTCTGAAGGAAAATATCCCTTGGTCACCATTGCCGAGGAAGCAACTGCATCCCTCCTTGTTCTGCTACTTGTGGAACCTTTGTGGTTTATATTGTTATTTCCTACAAAGCCACAGTGATTAGGTTTCTAAGTAGCTCAGTGAGTCCGCTATGTCTTGGGACACGCTGACAGTCTGATAGTTTTATACAAATGCACATGTTTTTCATCCCTTGTGGTCTTGTACATGTAATTTCTATCTTTATAGAAAATGCAGAATTTTTCGTTTAGACAGGAAAACCACTTATTTGAATAGAGTTGGTAATTTAAAGTGAGATGGTCGGCAGAATTTCTCCTTTGGGTTTAAAAAAAAAATTCCCATTCACCTCCCCTTCTCTTCCCTATGCTGTCTTCTTGTCTCTTCTCATCTTCCTATCCTTCCTCGTTTTCTACCCCCACCCCTTTTCCCATGGTCTACTCTCTTCTATCAGCTTCCTTCATCTTCCCTACTCACTTGGCTTCACCTGTCACTAGTTATCCTTATCCTTCTCCCCTCTTCCCCCACCTTTTTATTCAGGTGTCTTCTCCCCCCCCCCGGTCCGGTCCTGAAGAAGGGTCTCGGCCTGAAAAGTTGACTGTTTATGCATTTCCTTAGCTGCTGCCTGACCTGCTGAGTTCTTCTAGACTTTTGTGTGTGTTTGTGTTGCTTTAGAAATTTTTGTGTTAGGGACATCTAATGACTGAACACGAAAAAAGTTTAACTGAATCTGACAGCTTTTAATAGAACATAAAATGTAGAACATAGAATGGTACAGCACAGTACAGGCCTTTTGGCCCACAATGTTGTGCCAACCCTTAACCCTGCCTCCCATATAACCTCCCATCTTAAATTCCTCCATATACTTGTCTAGTAGTAAATTTCACGAGTGTATCTGCCTCCACCACTGATTCAGGCAGTGTATTCCACACACCAACCACTCTCTGAGTGAAAAACCTTCCTCTAATATCCCCTCTGAACTTTCCACCCCTTACCTTAAAGCAATGTCCTCTTGTATTGAGCAGTGGTGCCCTGGGGAAGAGGTGCTGGCTGACAACTCTGTCTATTCCTCTTAATATCTTGTATACCTCTATCATGTCTCCTCTCATCATCCTCCTTCCCAGAGAGTAAAGCCCTAGCTCCCTTAATCTCTGATCATAATGCATACTCTCTAAACCAGGCAGCATCCTGGTAAATCTCCTCTGTACCCTTTCCAATGCTTCCACATCCTCTAATAGCAAGGCAACCAGAACTGGACACAGTTCTCTAAGTGTGGCTTAACCAGAGTTTTATAGAGCTGCATCATTACCTCACGACTCTTAAACTCTTAACACCCCATAAGCTTTCTTAACTACCCTATCTACCTGTGAGGCAACTTTTTGGGATCTGTGGACATGTACTTTTGAAAGGGAAGGTAGTTGATCAGGATTTAAAAAAAATCTTTCAGTGGGTTAGGACATCAGTCTACCAGGTACAAAAGACTTGTACTGAAGGTGAAAGTCTCATCTCGAAGTCCGGTGCTTATGCCACTACACCGCTGGCCTGCGTCGTAGTTTAAATGCAATCTGAAACGGGTGTGTGAGGGCTCGCGTGCAGAGAGAATACCACATTGAAACACATTTGTCCCCTCTGCAAGGTGGCGTTTGTGTTCAGGATTGGACTCTTCCCAACCAAACCCCATCCAACGCTGCTTCCAACCTTTGATTTTTTTTTAAAGGAAACAAGGTTGCGGTTCTCCTCCAAAATGTCCACTTGATGGGAAACACCATAGCGGTTTACAGAAGTTTTGAGATTACATGTTGTCACTGTCAAATTTGACTGAATAGAAATGACAGGAACGAGCTGTGCACAGCACCATGTATCACCTGATACAAGATAACCATTGCTTCCCCATTTAGTACCTCTAAAATTAGAGACTGGCTTTAATTTATCACAGCAGTATTGATCTCTCTGCTTCAGCCCATTTAGATCTCCCCTTGTCCCCTGTAATTGGTATTCTGGTCAAAATGCCATGTTTCTTAATCTTCATTTGTCTGCTTTTTGGCTGCTCCCTGTTTTGAGGTTAGGGTGTCAACCTGATACAGACTATTAGATTTATTATTAAAAACTTTGTTACAATTGCCCATGTTAGGTTTTGAGGCAGCTCACTTAGATGTTATGGTAATGCAAAGGTTTATTATTATCAAAGTCTGCATGCAGTACACAACTCTGAGAATCTTCAGTCAGCCACGAGAAAAGGAAGATATGGAAGACGGGTCAGGGAGGAACAGCAAACTGCTGCCCCCCCCACCCCCCCCCCCCGAAACCTGCCGGCATAAAAAGGAATGGCAATATGATCATCAACCCCCCCCTGCACAAAATGCAGCTAGAACATTGGCCTCCAAATCCCCCTCTCCCCCACCCCCCACAAAAAATCATGAATGCAAGTTGTGAACTAATGGATCAAGCACAACCCCAATATCTTCTACTAATCTTGCAATCCTAGTATTTTCCCCTTTAATACATTTAAACTTGGATATCAAACTTGGATAAATGTGAAGGCATTCTTATTTAAGCATTTTAACTTAATGTCATGCTGGTAAATTAAGACCATGCTCTCTTGCAAAGGCAATATCCCTAATGGTGTACAGATCATTAGGATTCCTCCCATCACTCATTCTTGAACATATCAATGCCAAGGTGCCAGAGAACCTTTCAAGTTATTTTCTCTAATCTCAAGTTTCTCTTGTCTCAAGTGCTTGTTGTTGTTCTTGTCATGATCGGTGAAGTTCTTGGCCTGAAATGCCACTTCATTTCCATAGATCCTGCGTGACCTGAGTTCCTACAGCGTGCATTCATATTCTCTAATTTATTATGCCTTTCTTAAATAGCAGGATGCGAACCATTTAAAGGAATGATTTTTGAATTGAACGTTAGGGATCTTCTAATTTTCCAGTATAATTAACTGCTATTAAAATCTTAGCATCTGGTCCAAAGTATTTGTCAGTCTTAAGTACCATATTTTGAAACTTTTGCGAAGTTTGTGTCACTAATTTAGTTCTAGATTTAAGGATGTTCAGAATGTTCTCCTGTCTTGAATGCTGAGGACCTTGCAATTATTCAAACAACTTTACAGTTCAAAGTAAATTTTATTAGTCACCATATACAATCTTGAGATTCATTTTCATACTCAGTGGGCATACTCAGCAAATCTAAAGATTGGTAACTATAACAGGATCAATGAAAGATCAACTAGATTGTAGAAGACAGCAAACTGTGCAAATGGAAATATAAATAAATAACATTAAAGAACAAGAATGTGAGACGAAGAGTCCTTGAAAGTGAGATCATTGGTTGAGGGAACACTTTAATGATAGGGCGAGTGAAGTTGGGTGTAGTTATCCCATTTTGTTCAACAGCCTGATGGCTGAGGGGTAGCAGACTCTTGAACCTGATGGTGAGAGTCCTGAGGCTTTTGTACCTTCCTGATGGTAGCAGCGAGAAGTGAGCATGGCCTGGCTGGTGGAGATCCCTCATGACGGATGCTGCTTTTCTACGATAATGTATAACTGTGTAAATGTTCAATGATGAGGAGGACTTAACTGGGCCGAATCCACTAATTTTTGTAGTATTTTCCATTCAAGGGCAGAGGTGTTTCTGTACCAGGCGGTGATGCAGCCAGTCGGTATACTCCCCGCTACACATCTATAGAGCTTTAGAGTTTTAGATGTCATGCTGAATCTCCACAAACTTCTAAGGAAATGGAGGTGCTGCTGAGCTTTCTTTGTAATTCACTTGTGTGCTGGACCCGGGACAGCTCATCTGTAAATAATGTTTTCCTATTTACTCTGCTCCTTCACTTAGTGTGGCACGTGGCCAAGTGGTTAAGGCGTTGGTCTAGAGATCTGAAGGTTGCTCATTCAAGCCTCAGCTGAGGCAGCGTGTTGTGTCCTTGAGCAAGGCACTTGATGCAGAGCAATGTGTGGTTGACACCGGTGCCAGGCTGCATTGGTCTGGTGCCTTCCCTTGGACAACATCGGTGGCATGGAGAGGGGAGACTTGCAGCATGGGCAACTGCCGGTCTCCCATACAACCCTGCCCCAGGCCTCAGTCATCATCGAAAATCGATGGACAGCTGAAGAAGAGCTCCTTTCAATAATACTCTTGAACTACTTTCTTGTATAAAAATGCAAAAAATTTTGACCTCCCTCAAGTGTCTTTCTCCGCTACCATTTTGTTGCTCTAACTTGTCACTTTTATTCTCCGGTCACTGAGATTGGTGTTAATTTTGCCTTTTCATTCACATTTCTTTGCCTTTATTTCAAATGCCTCTTTGCATGCGGAGCTCTGAAAGGTACGTTGTGTCTGCCGATGACAGAAAACCTGTGCGTGAGAGGTTTTAAAGTGGAAAAGCCATTACATTGGGACAGTTCCACTCTCTTGATCTCAGAAATTCAGAACAAGCGTCACAAACGCTTCGTTCCTTGTTTACGGTGCTTTGTCATGCCCTTCGCTCTCCATGGAGCGTGGCAGTACCGCCTTCCCAGCCACTGGATTTCACTGTAGATCTCATCTGCCCAACCTGCCAGAGCTGACTTTGCATGCTAGGGCAGGTATGACCCTAACTCACATGGGACAAAGCCTTTCAAAGCCATGTACTGGAGTGAGGCTGCTGGTCACATGTACACAGCTACCTGGAGCCACAGGTGAGAGCCGAGTGTCCAGTGGGGACCAAGGTTCAGTGAGCTGCCCCGGAATGGACACAAGCCCTTTCACCAGTGATACCCTTCTCAGGACACCCCATGCACCCACTGAAAGGCACAAGTAGCTTCTATATGACGTTAAACCCAGTTAATGCCGGCGGTTGATGTAATTGTCTTTTAATGGATGAAAAGTACACTAAGCTGTTCCTATTGGAAATTAAGTTTTTCTTTTCAAGGTTAAGCAACACACACAATGCTGGAGGAGCTCAGCAGGCCAGGCAGCATCCATGGAGAGGAGTACAGTTGACGCTTCAGGCCGAGACCCTTCATCAAGACCTGGCGAAAGGTCTTGGCCCGGAACAACATCAACTGTTTACTTTTTTTTATATAGATGCTGCCTGACCTGAGTTCCTCCAGCATTTTGTTGCGTGTGTTTGGATTTCCAGCATCTACAGATTTTCTCTTGTTTGTGATTTCAGAATTAGTTATTTTTATCATTTTTGGGTAAATGTCAGAGTCCAGTTTAATATCAGTGGCATATGTTGTGAAGTTTGTTTTATGGTAACAGTCCATTGTAGTACATGGTAATAAAAAGCACAAGTTACAATAAGTATGTATTTTAAAATTAGTACATAAAGGGAGGAGAGGGGAAATAGTGAGGTAGTGTTCATGATTTAATCTTCAAGTTACATTAGTAACTTGAGTCCTCTAGCTCTTATCCAATTCTTCTGATAAAGATTCTTAAAATCATATTTCAGAATTACTTGCTGATTTGCTGTCAAGACTCTTGAATAAAAACTGAAGCTCTGAGCTCGTCAAGCCACTTTTATTGTCATTTCGACCATAACTGCTGGTACAGTACACAGTAAAAATGAGACAATGTTTTTCAGGACCATGGTGTTACATGAAACAGTACAAAAACTAGACTGAACTACGTAAAAAAACAACACAAAAAAAAACTACACTGGACTACAGACCTACCCAGGACTGCATAAAGTGCACAAAACAGTGCAGGCATTACAATAAATAATAAACAAGGCAATAGGGCAGTAAGGTGTCAGTCCAGACTCTGGGTATTGAGTCTGATAGCTTGGGGGAAGAAACTGTTACATAGTCTGGTTGTGAGACCCCGAATGCTTCGGAGCCTTTTCCCAGATGGCAGGAGGGAGAAGAGTTTGTATGAGGGGTGCGTGGGGTCCTTCATAATGCTGTTTCCTTTGCGAATGCAGCGTGTAGTGTAAATGTACGTGATGGCGGGAAGAGACACCCCGATGATCTTCTCAGCTGACCTCACTATCCGCTGCAGGGTCTTGCGATCCGAGATGGTGCAATTTCCGAACCAGACAGTGATGGAGCTGCTCAGGATGCTCTCAATACAACCCTGTAGAATGTGATGAGGATGGGGGGTGGGAAATGGACTTTCCTCAGCTTTCGCAGAAAATGGAGATGCTGCTGGGCTTTCTTTGCTATGGAGCTGGTGTTGAGGGACCAGATGAGATTCTCCGCCAGGTGAACACCAAGAAATTTGGTTATCTTAATAA
Source organism: Hypanus sabinus (assembly GCF_030144855.1). NCBI lineage: Eukaryota > Metazoa > Chordata > Chondrichthyes > Myliobatiformes > Dasyatidae > Hypanus > Hypanus sabinus. The sequence continues at coordinate 38,061,282 of NC_082731.1, read as the reverse complement.
TCTCTACTGAGGAGCTGAGTTCAATATCAATAGCTGAGTCAGGTTCAATATCACTGGCATACGCTGGTAAGTGGCTGTTCCAGAATCGTTCCTTGAAGATGTCCTGGATACTACCAAGGCTGATGCCCATGATGGAGCTGACTGAGTTTACACCTTTCATGTGCTTATGACTCTTACAAGCATCTTACTGCAGAATTCTGTTGGGTTGATAGAAATTAGATCAGCTGTGATTCCTTTGATGGTAAGAGACCTTATGGCTTAGTTTTGGTCTAAAATCTGTTTGAAAATTGGTGGTCCATGAATGTTTGCCTGAACTCAAAGCAGGTCATACCTGCTGGGCACCAAGTATCCTGCACTTATATTTAACAAAAATGTAGATGAAAGTCTCTTGGATGATTGAAAACCATATTCCTACAAACATTTTGGTATACTTCACTCCACTCCCAAATCTCTAACAAATTTTTCCAGATGTACCATGGAGAGAATTCTAACTGGCTGCATCACCGTCTGGTGGGTGGGGGGAGGGCAGGCTACTGCACAGGATCAAAATAAGCAGGAAGTTGTAAACTCGGGTCAGCCCCGTCATGGGCACTAGCCTCCATGGTAGCCAGGAGCAATGCCTCATATAGGCGGTGTCCCTCACTAAGGACCTCCATCACCAAGGTCACGCCTTGTTCTCATTGTTACCGTCAGGGAGGAGGTTCACACACACTCAACAATTCAGAAACAGCTTCTTCCCCTCTGCCATCCGATCTCTGAATGTTCATTGAACCCATGAACTCTACCTCATGCTTTTTATTTCTATTTTTGCACTGCTAATTTAAGAAATTAGTAAATACTTAGTTTTTTTCTCTTGTTCATTGCTTTGTACTGCTGTTGTAAAGACAGCAAATTTCACGACATGCCCCAGTGATATTCAACCTGATTCTGACCTGCCATCTGAATGGTGCCAGAAACAGACTATATTCCAGCTGAGACTTGACCAAAGATTTGTTTTCCTATATTGAGGCTGCCCTCGGTTTGTTTTAAAGAACCTCCTCGTGTTTATGCATTCTGTCACATAATAAGACCACACTTTGCGTTCCCTAAAAGCCCTTCCAGCTTGCAATTCCAGCAAAAAAAAATCCAGCTCCTCACTGTTTGTGAACAAAGTCTAGTGTTGCACTCATTGTTTAAACACAAACATTGTCCAGAGAACCCGGGGAGAAGCACTAACTGGGAGTGGTTGGCCAGCCTGAAATTACTGTAAATATATAGTTCAGATCAAATTAAGTTTACTTATCATTCACCTATACATAGATACAGCATTCCTATGGGGCTAAGGTGCAAAGCATACTCAGCACTTTGAAAATAACGAGTAAAAAAACGGTCACACAAATAAGTTCATGTCGTCCAAGACCCTGAGCGACATGTCCCGCAAATTGATGGTTCAAACACTCATCATTGTACAGATGCACGCAATCTAGCCTGTCATTCCACTGATTGAATCTGGGAGGGAGGGCAGCACCGAAGTGAGCACGGATGGCATGCTTCACCACCTCTGGCATCACTTCACCCGGACTTCAGCGGCAGGCAATCCTGCGGCTTGAGGCCTAGTCTTCATTACAACTGTGCAGCTCCCACTCCGCCCATCTCACAGCCAGACAAGGGAAACAGGTCTGCGGCATCTTACATTATCAATGTCGGCAGTTTCCTCTGCCTCCTGCTCACTGGGACACCAGACTGCTCAGATCCATTGGATCGTTCCTCACAGAGCAGGAATCTGAGTGGATTCTTGCCTTTCCGATGGTGAGTCCTGCTTTTCTCAGGACCCTGTGCCAGAGGGATGTAACTTGGCCCACTCAACAGCAGCATAAGCTCACCAATAATAGATGTCACAATTGCTCAATGCCTTACACAGTTTGGAGTTTTCCACTAACCGGTGTGGGATTTCGGGATTTCTGTACGGATTTAAAGATTTCTTTTGTAGCCGCAGCAAAGTTTAGTTCTGCTGACAAGGTTTAAAGAACTTGGGAGTGAGTTTTAAAGGGAATCTAGTCTTCAATTCAAGTTTAATTGTCATTCAGCTGTGTATCAAAAGCAGCCAAATGAGACAGCATTACTGTGGGGTCAAGCTGCAAAACATAACACCAGTAGTCACACACAGCACAAGGTACCAAGCAAAAATGTTATCACAATCGAGTAATAAGTGTCCAAAGCAATCTACATCCAGCCATAACAGAACTTGTCTTCTGGGGGGAGGGGGGCAGTACGGACTCCTGCCTGGACGCTGGGCCACACTGCCCCTGATGGAGCGCACCGGCTCTGATGCCTCTCCTGCTGCAGCTGCAGGCCCATTCCCTTCACGTACAAGATAACACACAGAATGAAGATTTGCATAATTAATCTTCTTGCACCTAGAATGTTTAAGAAACCTAGCAGCCAGTAAGTGCCAGCAAAAACCCGCAGTGTGATTGACCAGATCTGCTGAGGTAAAGATTGCCTCAGTTACAGTGAAGCATACTGCAAGATGTATCATTTGTGTCGAGCCAAACCAGCAAAGATTTGTGCTGGGCAGCCAGCAAATGTTGCCACGCCTCTGGCCAGTGTAGCATGCCCACAACTCAGTAACCCTAACCATATGTCTTTGGGAATGTGGGAAGAAATCCACGTTGGTCACAGGGCGAGAGTACAAACTGGACTCAGCAGCATGAATTGAACCCCAGTCTTACAGATGACGCCATAACAGCATACTGCTAACGTGGGATAACTATTGGGCAGGACAAGGGATCCCTCTCATTCGTTGAATGGGGTTTCACTATCTTTTTATGGCTCCCTAGCAAGCTAAACAATGCCTTGAGCCTATCTGAAAGGCAGTACTGTATTGTTGAGTGGCAGCTTTGATTCTAGGAGGTGAGTTGCTCCCGAATCCATAACCTCCCCCCGGAGTGGGCGATGCCACAAAAGTAAGCTGTGTATGTGTGTGAAATCTGGAGTGATAGAATCAGTTAGCCTAGATACCCACAAATGGTTTGAAGTTTGAGTCAGAGTAACTATGGTGATAGGCCCTAACATGCACCTTCGCTCTGCCCTGTAAGTGAATGAGGTCTGAACAGAATGGAATTGCATGTAAACATGATCGTGACTAATAATTTTGGCAGTGGTGACTGGTTTATTTATAGCCCCGTAACTACTCCCTGCAGCTCGTAAATCTTTTTATAGTTAAACCGTAAAGCATCGTGACTTCACGAGCGATGGGTAAGTTGTACTACAGATACTTGCAGCCTGTTATGTTCAGGGCAGGGATGAAGGTCCTCCATCTCTAATGGTGTTCAGCAGCTTTTTTGGTTTTCTCTGTCAGTCTTGCAAATCCTGGGTGGAGACGCAAGAATACTGTCACACTCAGATGATAATAAAGTGCTCCTTTTATTGATTTATTGAGATAGAGATTTAACCCTTTGAGCCGCGCCGCCCAGTGATCTTTCTCCCCCCCTGATTTAATCCTAGCCTAATCATGGGACAGTTTGCAATGACCGATGAGCATCTCTGGACTGTGGAAGGAAACCCACGCGGTCCCGCGGCGGACGGGCAGCGGCGGGAATTCAACCCCGGTTGCTGGTACTGTAAAGCGGTGTGCTAGCCACTGTGCTATCGTGCCACCCACAGTTCATGGCTGCAATGTATTTGATTCTGTTCTGATTGTGAAACCCAGTTTGTGTTGTGATTACAGTACTTACTGCACTTGTGCTATTGGTGCTTAGGGCAGCAATGAACGTTCTCCGTCTGTCTGTCCTTGGCCATCTAGATATACTCGTCATTGCTGTTTCCATAACAATTCTGTTTTGCCAATGAGAGTTGTTAGTCCTGAGCTGAACCCCTGAATCTAGAGGACTGGCGGACTACTCTTAGTCTGACCTTTACCTTGGGACCTGTTTGGCATGGGTGACCCTACCAAGAGCCAGAGCATAAAGCCCCGACTCCAGCCAACATAGCTCTCTGGGTCACTGAGGTACGCAAGCCTCCAAACCCAACGGCAAAGTTGTGGCCCTCTTGATACAGATGTAAAGATACAAACTCGTCTGACTGTGATCATTAACTTGATGTTCAGGTCAAGTTTGCTTCCCTGTAACCTGTTCGGCTGCAGTGTAATGGATGTTTTATTGAGAATCGTGAGTGCCCGAGGAATTGCGTGTGTATGGAGTGTTGGCTGCCTTGATTTCCGTCTCTTCTGTAAATCATTCTGGGTGGGTTGTTGCTGGGGTGGGAAGGGGGGAACGGTTGGTTAGAATCGTCCATCACCCAGGTCATGCCCTCTTCTCATTGCTGCCATCAGGAAGGAGGTACAGGAGCCTGAAGACGTACACTCAATGGTTCAGGAACAGCGTCTTTCCCATCCGATTTCTGAATGGGCAAAGAATCCATGAACATTACCTCACTACACTTTTATTTCTATTTTTGCGCTAATTTAATGTAACTAATATATATTTACTGTAACTCAGTTTTTTTTTCTATTATGTATTGCATTGTACTGTTGCTGCAAAGCTAACAAACTTCACGGCATGCGGCAGTGAGCTTAAACCAGATTCTGAAATTCCAGAGGCTGAGGAGTTCGGATTGGCCGTAGGTTGGTTTAGATTTTGTCCCAACTGACTTCTAGTTGGCCATTACAGCGAAAGCACTAATTGAAAAGCTTATTTGTTGAGAAAGCAGAGAACAGGCCCCCTTGGCCCCTTGAGCCATGCTGCATAGCAACCAGCGATTAACCCGTGCCTAATCACGGGATAATTTACAACAGCCAATTAACCTACTAATGTCTTTGCACCCGGGGTAAACCCATGCATTCCATGACTAGTACGTACAGACTCCTCACAGACGAGGTTGGAATTGAACTGAATTCTTGACGCCACAAGCTGTAATAGTGTCACACTAACTTCTGTGCTTCCTTTCAACGTACATGCTTCAGTCTGGGGTTTTATAGATTTGAGTTGTGTACAATTGTGAACTCACTAACGAACACAGTCACAGTGATTTTAGTCAACGGAGCAGCACGATAGCCCAGCGGCTGGTGTAACACTTACAGCACCAGTGACCGGGGTTCAATTCCCACCACTGTCTGTAAGGGGGTTATACGTCCACGTCCCCCCCGTCCCCCGTGAATGTGAAGGTTTCTTCCCATATTCTAAAGACTTTGCAAACTCACTCAGCTTCACTAGCCCATCACTGAACTCACTTGCAATGAATCTTCATCTCGTGTTCTTGATATTTATTGCTTATTTATGATCATTTCTTTATTTCATTTTTGTATTTGCAGAGTTGAATTTTCTTTGCGCATCAATTATTGCCTATCCCGGTGGCTGTGGTCTTCTGTTGATTCTAATGCGTTTCTTTTATTTACTGTGAATGCCCGCAAGAACGTGGATCTCGGGTTTTATCGATAAGGTGCCGCACAAAAGATAAGGATGCATGGAGTTGGGGGAGATGTATTAGCGTGGATCCAGGATTGGTTAACCAATAGAAAGCAGAGTTAAGGTACATGGGCCTCTCTGGTTGGCAATCTGGTGAATGGTGCGCCACGGGTTGGCAAATGTTCAAATGTTCACGATACACAGTGATGATCTGGAAGAGGGGACTGAGTGTAATGTATGTAAGTTTGCGGAAGATACCAAATTTTGAGTGGAAAAGCAAATTGTGCAGAAGATATGGAGAGTCTGCAGAGAAATATTGATAGGTTAAATGAGCGGGTAAGGGTCTGGCAGATGGAGTACAGTGTTGGTAAATGCAACGTTATCTATTTTGGTATGCTGCTGTGCAGAGGGACTTGGGAGTGCTTGTGCATGAATCGCAAAAGGTTGGTTTGCTGGTGCAGCAGGCTATCAAGAAGGCAAATGGGATGTTGGCCTTCATTGCAAAAGGGATTGAATTTAAGAGCAGGGAGGATATGCTATAACTGTACAGGGTACTGGTGAGGCCACACCTGGAGTACTGCGTGCAGTCCTGGTCTCTTTACTTGAGGAAGGATATAATGGCTTTGGAGGCAGTGCAGAGGAAGTTCACCAGATTGATTCCAGCGATGAGGGGGTAGAGTATGAGGAGAGATCGAGTCGCCTGGGACTGTACTAGCTGGAATTCAGAAGGATGAGAGGAGATCTTATAGAAACATAAAACTATGAACGGGTAGATAAGACGGGAAAGTTGTTTCCACTAGTAGGTGAGACCAGAACTGGGAGACATAGCCTCAAGATTCGGGGAAATAGATTTAGGACAGAGATGAGGAATCACTTTAGTCAGAGTGGTGAATCTGTGGAATTCTTTGCCCAATGAAACAGAGGAGGCCACCTCAGTAAGTATATTTAAGACAAGGTTGGATAGATTTTTGCATAGTAGGGGAATTAAGGGTTCTGGGGAAGAAGGCAGGTAGGTGGAGATGAGCCCATGGCCAGATCAGCATCGATCTTACTGAATGGCTGAGCAGACTCAATGGGCCAGGTGGCCAACTCCTGCTCCTATTTCTGTTCTATGTACGTGGTGACATTAATGTACTTTGATAATAAATTTACTTTGATCTTTGAGTTACGTCAATTGGTCACATGGGTGTAATTGGTCAGCGTGGGCTTGTTGAGCTGGAAGAGCCTGTAACTGCAATTGTATATATTTCTAAATAAAACCGAAGTCATTTCTGAAGGACCTTGTCTACATCCCATGATGACTCTGTTTCTCTGGATTATTGGTTGGGGAAAGTCTGTGCCCTTTCCAACTGAGAGAGCGGACCTTTCGTGTTGAAGAGAAATGTTGGTCAGGGCACAGAACTCTCGTTTACAGTTGGGACCTCAGCCTCTGCGAGTGCCGCGGTAGAAAATTGGAATACCAGTCTCGCTGTTTTTTCCCAGTCTAACTGCACCTCCAAATCTGCATAGCTCACAGATGAAGCTTGCATGAGTTAAGCATCAAATGTATTTGATGTTCTCCCCTCTGGGTGAATCAGCAGGAAAATCCTTAATTGGGGTGGGGTGGGGGGGGGGGGTTGTCGGTGAGCTCCGTGGACTCTCCCCAGAAGGGCCTTGGTTTTAACAGTGTGATTTGTTAGGTCCAAGTCTCCTTCAGTGTTCTGCACTTCAGTGATCAGACAGGGCCGTACAGTAAGAGGATGTGCAATTTTAGAACCAGGCCCTCATCTGAGATGAGGTGTAGTTTAAAACTTCCTCTAAAAATGAAGCTTGTTTACTTCTCATAACGCCGCTGGTGTGCAGGGCAACAATGAGGGTTCTCCATCTCTCTGTATAGAAGGATTCTTTATTGCCGTTTCCATGTTTTGTTTTTCCCATGGTTGCTGGCCCTGAGCTCAACCCCTGAACCTCGGGGGCTGGTGGGCCACTTCACTCTTAGTCTGGCTTCTACCCTTTGACCGGTTTGGCATGGGTGTCCCTACCAAGAGCCAAAGCACAAGGCCCTGGCTGTAGCCAATATAGTCGTTGAGTCTCCAAGCCTCCAAACCCTACGGCAAGGTAATGGTCCTCTTGGAGGTAAAACTGAAGCCGGTTTGATTAATGTGGCCAGTCGAGCTTGACTTTTGAGATTTGTGGAGCATGGGCAGGTAACAACGTGACTATCTTTGTAGTGTTGGCAGCCCTACCTGAAAGCTGTTTGGCTAGATGCCAGCTCTACCTACAACTTCTTGATTTACATTGACCCATACACGTGACTGTTTGGCCCATTTGAGCTGGCTGTGTGTAAGAGAAACATGGTTCAGTTCCTTTGCTCTAACTCCCTCAGTTTGTTTTCCTCACGTTTTCATTCAGTTCCCCTTTTCAAACTTTCTGAATTGCGTGAATGCCAGTGTGTGGCTGGTAGTGTAAACTGACTAATGTGCCTGCGCTTGCTTGTTGCCCTTCTACAGCCTGGTTGGCTTGTGGTTTTCAGCTGTCTGAAGGAAGCGAGGCCTTGCGGATGCGTTTGTGGTGTGGGTGTATGGAAGGAAAAGATTTCAGATGCACCTTCCCTCTCCTCGTGCCTTTTGCCACTGGCATGCTTGGCTAGCATCTATTCTTGAATGAACTGTAGTTTCCTCTGAGGAATTGGGTGATTTTAAAGCCATTGACAAAAGCCACCATATTCTTCAAATCTTATACAGCTGGAATCCCCAACTTGGGATCCACGAACCTCCCCCTCCCCAGTTTAATGGTATAAAAATGTTTGGGAACCCTTGCTCTATGGCCTTGCACTTCCAAAGTAGTATTAAGTTTGTCTGGCTTGGGAGATTGATGTTGGCTGACAGCAGTGTGGAGCAAGGACTAGTTGATGTTCTTCCATTAGGAGTTTGTTAGTGAGTAAGCAGTAGTCTGGGTGTTGGAAAGGGTAGTGCTTTCAATACTTTCCTGCAAGCCTTGCTGAAGAATTCCCAATTTTTCTTCTTGTTCTTTGAAAACCTGGGAGGCTTTCTCTTTAATCATTGTATAATTAACCTGGAAGGTGGTGCTGAATGGAAGTAGTAATATTTTAATGTCAGCTGTGTCCGTGCTGGTCTGGGCACTAGTTGTCTAATTTTGCTCGTTACATCGCTGGAGTTTAGGGCAGCATTGAAGGTCCTCCATCTCTGGTGGTGGTCACGGATTCCTTTATTGTGTCAGTAGAGTTGACTTGGTTTTCACTACTGTCAGTCAGGCAAGTCCCTGGTGGAGACTCAGGAATACTGTCACACTCAGATGTAGAGGGAGTCTTCATTGTCGTTTCCATATCTGTTTTGTTTTGCCATTCAGAGCCTCTCGTAGTCTAACCCTCTACCCTTTGACCTGTTTGGCATGGGTGACCCTACCAAAAGCCAAAGCGCAAAGCCCTGACTCCAGCCAACATAACTCCCCGGGGTCATTGAGGCATGCAAGCCTCCAAAACCCTACGATAAGTAAATCAAGAACCTCTTAGGTGAGTGTAATACAGGGGAAGACACAAACTCCTGTGGCTGTGGGAATTAATTTGATGTTCAGGTCAAGTTTACGTTCCGGTTTTGCTGAGAATTGTGGGTGCCCTAAGATTAGGCACTGTGTGGAGTGTTGGCTGCCTCATTGCCTTCTCTTCATTCTGTAAATCTTCATTCTCATCATTGAGGCATGCAAGCCTCCAAACCCTACGACGGGCTTGGAATCCTCTTGGAGGTGGCACTGGTCTGAAGGGTTAGATTTTCAGAGCTGGGGCTAAAATGGTGGAAGAAGTTGCAATTTTTGCTGTTGGAAGTAAGTCTCTGGGTGCCACGTAATTGAAAAGGACCTTGGGACCGGGGTTTAGTCCATTCCTGCCCTGTCTGGGTTGAGGGGGGGGGGTGCGTAGATCAGATCTTCTAATTTTGCTAACTGGGGCTTGGGAGTAACTGAGTGGAGCAAGCCGTGATGAGCGCAGGCTAGGGGTTGCCAGGTGTGGTCCCCGTGTGTTCGGCCTGGGTGTAAGAGGGGTTGGGCCGTGATGAGCGCAGGCTAGGGGTTGCCAGGTGTGGTCCCCGTGTGTTCGGCCTGGGTATAAGAGGGGTTGGGCAGTGAAGAATGGGCTTCCTCCTTGACGAGGTGTTTAGTGTTGAAAACCAAGAGGTTGTGCTGATTAGAAAATGAGAATCAAAAAAGCAGAACTGAGGACAGGAAGTCTGAACATTATCCTGATGACATGAATATCAATTTCTCCTTCCCATAAGCAAAATCCCCCCCCCCGACCTTTCACCTCTTCTCACCTGCCTATTACTTCCATCTAGGCCCACTCCTCCTATCAGATTCCTTCCACTCCAGCCTCGACTTTTCCCATCCACCCATCACCTTCCTGCTCGCCTCTTTTCCCTCTTTCCCCCCACCGTTTTATTCTGGCATCTTCTGCCTTCACTCTCAGTCCTGAAGAAGGGTCTCATCCTGAAAAGTCGACTGCTTATTCATTTCCATCGAAGCTGCCCGTCCCGCTGCGTTCCGCCAGCGTTGTGTGTGTTGCACAGGAAGTCTGAATTTGAATTTTAAATACAGCAGACTTGCAGAGTAACAGGGCCTGTTGCTGATGTGTTCTGATTTTTCACTTGATCCCTGCTACAGCGTTACTTGAGACCTTGCAGGTTAAAAGTTCCAGTGTTTGACCATGTCATCAACTCCACCGTCTACTGTTCTGCGCACACAAAGCACCAGTGGAACTTGGCAGGCCAGGCAGCATCTACAGCAGGGGTTCCCGATCTTTTCTGTGCCGTGTCTCCTGCCGTTAACTGCAGGGGCCGCTGCGCCCACGTTGGGAGCCCCTGATCTATGGAGTGGAATGAACAGTTGCCGTTTTGGACTGAGAACTTTCGTCAGAACTAGAGGGGCAGTGGGACGAGGGGTACAACCTGGCAGGGAGGTGCGTAGGTGGGGCAGGGGGTATGAAGAAGGTGGGAGAGGGTGGCCGAAGGAGATGTCTGAGAGGAGAGTGGAGCATGGGAAGAGGAGGAGAGGAGCTGTGCTTCTTCCACCCAGTTTCAACTCCTTCACCTGCCAGCTTTGTACTCCTTTTTCCCCTCTCCCCATCCATTTATCACATGCTTATGGAAGCATACAGTGAAATGGCGTTTGACTTAACCAACACACCCAACGGTGCGCTGGGGGAAGCCTGCACGTGGTGCCACACATTCTGGTGCCAATGTTATTCAGGCTTCTGCTCCCTTCCTTTCCAGTCCTGATGAAGGGTCTTTAATCCTTCCCCTCTGTAGTGCTGCAGGACCCGCTGAGTTCCTCCAGCATTGTGTGTGAGTGTTACTCTGGATTTCCACCATCTGCAGAACCTCTAGTATCCATGATGTACTGTTTCCTGTTCATTTTTGCCCCTTGCATACCTGCATGGTGAATTAGACAGATGGCTCTGTCCCTAACATGCCTATCAGGGCAGCAATGGTGTTCAGGGCTTCCTTCACGTCAGTAGCTTCCTCTGGGTTTTCACTGTTAGCCACGCGAGTCCCGGGTGGAGACTCAGGAATACCGTCACACTCAGAGGTAGAAGGATTCTTCATTGCTGTTTCCATAACAGTTTTGTTTTGCAGTCAGCCCTGAGGTGAAACCTTGAACCTGGAGGACCGCTGGGCCACTCTTAGCCTGGCTTCTACCCTTTGACCTGTTTGGCATGGGGGACTACCCAGAGCCAAAGCATAAAGCCCTGACTCCAGTTACTGAGGCACGCAAGGCTCCAAAACCCATGACAAGGTTGTGGTCCTCTTGGAGGATTTCCCTAACATGGCAAAAAATGAAAGGTTCCTTGTGGGGTGAGATAGGCTGGGGGAGGGTTTGGGGGAGACTTGCCCTGCCCTTAGATTCCCCCCCCCCACCCCTCTATCCCCTTCCCATTCACCGATACAACTCTGTTCGCTTCCTCTGTGCCGGCTTATTTTGAGTAACTTCTGTGTAAACAGTTCTGCGACCCATGTGACTGCATGCGGTGTACCTTTTGTTTTTCCTGTGGCTTATTTACTGAACTCTGTGTCAGCTTTTTTAGAATAAACCAGTTCAAACGTATAACCGTTCTGTGTGACTTCAACACAGGCAGCACTCCACGAGACCCAAGGCAGGAGCAGAAACAGATGTCGTGAAATTTGTAGTCTCTGCAGCAGCAGTACAATGCAATGTGTAAAAGAAGAACTGAACTATGTGTGTATATGTATATAATCTATATTAAGAAAGTGGTGAGCTAGTGTTCCTGGGTTCATTGTCCATTCATAATTCTAGTAGTGGAGGTAAAGAAGCTGTCCTTGGATCACTGAGTGTGTGTCTTCAAGCTCCTGTACCTCCTTCCTGATGGTGACAATGAGATGAGGGCATGTCCTGGGTGGTGGGGGTCCTTAATGATGGACGCAACCTTTTTGAGGCATCGCTCCTTGAAGATGTCCTGGATACTATGGAGGTTAGTACCCATGATGGAGCTGACTGAGGTTACAACTTTCTGCAGCTTGCTTCGATCCTGTCCACTAGCTCCACGTCTCTCTCCGCCCCCCCCCCCTCCCCCCCCAATACCAGACAGCGATGCAGCCATTTAGAACACTCTCCACGGTACATCTGTCAAAACCTGCGAGTGTCTTGGAGACATACCAACTCCCCACAGGCTCCGAGTGAAATATAGCTGCCATTCCTTCTTTGGTCCACCGAGTTTGCTCTGTCATTCTGTTGTGGCTAAATTATTATCCTCCTGAACCCCATTCTCGTGCCTTCACTTTCTCCCTGTAACCCTTCACACCCTGACTAATTGCGAACCTATCAACCTCTGATTTAAGTGTACCTAATGACTTGCCCTCAATTGTTTGTGGCAGTGAATTCCACAATTCACCACCCTCTGGCTAGAGAAATTCCTTCATGTCTATTGTAAAGGGACGTCCTTGTGTATTGTGGCTGTGCCCTCTGGTCCTAGACTCGCCCACTATCCACATCTACTCAATCTAGGCCTTTCGATATTCAGTAGGTTTCAATGAAATCCCTGACTTTTTGAGGCATTACTTGTTGAAAATGTCCTGGATACTACAGAGACTGGAGCCCATAATGGAGCAGACTGAGTTTACAACTCTCTGTAGCTTATGAAGAAACATTTCTCGGGCTTCTAGCTGGGTACAGCTATCGATTATAACCAATATTTTGATGACCATCTCAACCGTGTTCAGGGATGATGCCTTGGCATGCGTAGTCCAGTGGAATTTATACCCCTATATTCTGTTCCTCCCGATTGGTTAGTCCTCATCCAATCAGATTTCCACTCTCCCACCTTGTTTACAATCATATTTGAGTTCTTGGAACAAAACCTTTGTCTTTGTTGAACTACTTTTCCTCAAGTTTTACTTCAATAGCCTCCTCTACCAGGCAGTCCCAAAAGCCATTGGCGTTTTTTTATATGGAAAAAGTTTTTCATCAATCCATTTTTAAACTTTTCACCTTAAAACCTTGTCCTGCCTTTTACATGACCCTGTGCTGGGGAAAGGTATTCTTACTGTTCCTTTGCTCCAGTTTCCAATGTCAATCTGGCACAAAACAAAGCTGGAATTCAAGCTCTGATCTCGCCAGGGCTATGGCGATCAAATTAATCTGTTCCTTTGTCATCCTGGACTTGTTTGGTCTGTCAGAGTGCACTGGTCATGTTTACGTCTGGGATTAAATAACCATTTTTCACAGGAGCACCATTGAGAGTGTTCTGACCGCCTGCATCACTGTCTGGTACGGGAATTGCAAGGATCATCGGGGTCTCTCTTCACCCATCTGAGATATTTTGTACACAGGGCCCTTAGCATTGTCTGTGATCCCTCCCATCCACCCAACAATCTCTTGGACCCCCTACCACCAGGCAAGAGGTACCGTAGCATCAGGACAAGAACTGTTAGGATGGGGTAACAGCTTCTCTCCCCAACCCCCCTGGCTGTGGGACTACCAAACTCCCTGACACCACCCAGATCTCATCACATATAAAGGACAGGAGCACTTTAAGGTGTCGTAAATACGCCCATGAGTATCGAGAGGGGCACAAGTTCGACTGGGTGTCAGTGAAAGTCAGGGCGCAAGCAAGCACACAAGCAAGAGAATTCCTACAAGCGTGGTTTCCCGCAAACAGTTCTGTAAACAGAGGTGTAGACCTCAATCCCATTTATAATCCAATGCGAGCAAAATTCCAGACAACGCACGGGGTTTGCCAAGCAACCAGTCAGTAAATAGACCCCCCCCCCCCCACATGTTACAATTAAGTTCCTGTAATAGCGGCCAGTCAGCTGATTGCTAAGTATTTGAAGGCCAAGCATTTGGAGGAAACGCCACAAGTGAACAGCGCATGGACGATGTAATGTGGCAATGAAATGTTTGCAGATGGATCGCCAAGATGGGGAGGGGAACTCCACCCAATAACAATAAACTAACTTGTGGTTTGGACTGCGGGAGAAGTTAGAGTTAATGAGATTGTGTTTTGAGCCGGTGTGGGCTCAATTGGCCACACTCCCCTTGCGTCATGAGGAAATATGGGGCCTCCATAACTGCACTGCAGGCCACTGCCTTTTGGTAAAAATGAGTTTAATGCTTTTTCTAACTTTTGTTTTTAAGGTGTGTCCTGTATCAGCCAGCACTCGCTGACAGAAAGGTCAAACAAATGCTCCTGAGTTAGTCTCTGTGAAGGTACGATATGATTTACTTTCTTATTCTCATTTTGGTGAAGATGCCTTGATGTATTTTATTAATTTAGAGATGTGTTGTGGAACTGGGCCTTTGGGTGGAGATACGTTTCTACCAAAGGTGGTGTAAGGTGCTCCTTCCCTCTGCTAGCCTGCAGGTCACCCTTGGGCAAAGTGTAGCACCTGCTTAGCCCCTGATCAGGGTCACGTGAAGCCATGGGGGCAGATGGTGGATGGTTGTATGAGCAGTCGGTGCAGATCACAAGTCCTGGTTATGCGACCACTGATGCCAGGCAGACAATCTCTGAAGAATATTGATAATGGCTGGGGATCACCTGTCTCGTAAAGACACTGCCCAGAAAAAGGCAATGGCAAACCACTTCTGTGGAAAAGTTTGCCAAGAACAGTCATAGTCACCCACGTGGTATGACACAGGGAAGGTGTTCAGACTCGTTACAGAAGACCCTGGGATTGAACTCCGAACTCCGTCCCGTGCTGTAATAGCGTTGTGCTAACCGTTACACTACAAACAAGGCCTTAATTCCCACACAGACTGGATAAGGCTAAAGTAGTCACTTTAGGCCCTCTTTCTTCCAGAACCACCACTGTCCAAGCTTCGGTATTTCCGCCATCTTGGTCTTTAGCTAATGAGTAATTAGACTGTTTTGATGACCTTGTGATTTGACGTTTTATATTTTGAGTTTCTTGCTCGTTTTTTGCCATTTGCAAGATTGTTTTCTTGTTTGTGCATCGGGTGTTTGTTTTCCTTGAATGGGTCCCATGGTGTTTTTTTTTGTTTCATGGCTGTCTGTGAGAAGTTGATTCTCAGGGTCGTGTACTTCACACATTGATACTAAAAGTACTTTGAATCTTTGAATTCCATTTTGCAGCAAACCATGGACTTTAACCGGGTGAGAGTTAACTGATAGAGTAGCTCGTCGTTCCTTCTGTATGAGCACTACTCTTTTCAGTGGTTAGAGGCTGTCTTGGCTTGCGTTAGCTTTTATTTGCACCAATTTGTGTGATTTGACTTTACTTGATGACAGTAAGAGAATAAATTGACTATGGGCAGCATCATCCCAAGAAAATGTTTTTTTTTTGCACAGTTGCATTTGTATGTTGAATTCTTGTAGGGTAAAATGATGTACCTGCTTCATATTGCTTCAAACTGACTTTACAAAGAAACCGAGCCCTGAAGAAGCCACCAAAATTGACTATTAATTTCCATTGCTGCTGAGTTCCACTAGCATTTTGTGTGTGCTCCTCTATTTCCACTCTCTGCAGATTCTCCTGTGTTTAAAAACAGTATTCCTGCTTGCTGGCTTCAGTAAGTGGTGTGAAGCTGGAGTTAGGTCATGTGGTTACCATGCAAGCTAGTCTGGTTTAACAATTTCTGGCAGGATGCTTCCTCTTTGAATGCACCTGTATTTTGTGGGGATGCATCTTACTGGTTAGTCTATTTCAGATTTATTTACCATAAGTGCATAAAGGCATACGGTGAAATGTGTTCTGTTGACAGCCAACACACCCAAGGGTATTCTGTGGGCAGTCTGTAAGTATCACCAGTCATTCCAGTGCCAACATAGCCTGCCCACAGTGCTCAGCAGAACAGCACAGAGCAAGTCCTTTTCCCCTCTCCTTTTCCCCTCTCCTTTTCCCCTCTCCTTTTCCCCTCTCCTTTTCCCCTCTCCTTTTCCCCTCTCCTTTTCCCCTCTCCTTTTCCCCTCTCCTTTTCCCCTCTCCTTTTCCCCTCTCCTTTTCCCCTCTCCTTTTCCCCTCTCCTTTTCCCCTCTCCTTTTCCCCTCTCCTTTTCCCCTCTCCTTTTCCCCTCTCCTTTTCCCCTCTCCTTTTCCCCTCTCCTTTTCCCCTCTCCTTTTCCCCTCTCCTTTTCCCCTCTCCTTTTCCCCTCTCCTTTTCCCCTCTCCTTTTCCCCTCTCCTTTTCCCCTCTCCTTTTCCCCTCTCCTTTTCCCCTCTCCTTTTCCCCTCTCCTTTTCCCCTCTCCTTTTCCCCTCTCCTTTTCCCCTCTCCTTTTCCCCTCTCCTTTTCCCCTCTCCTTTTCCCCTCTCCTTTTCCCCTCTCCTTTTCCCCTCTCCTTTTCCCCTCTCCTTTTCCCCTCTCCTTTTCCCCTCTCCTTTTCCCCTCTCCTTTTCCCCTCTCCTTTTCCCCTCTCCTTTTCCCCTCTCCTTTTCCCCTCTCCTTTTCCCCTCTCCTTTTCCCCTCTCCTTTTCCCCTCTCCTTTTCCCCTCTCCTTTTCCCCTCTCCTTTTCCCCTCCCCTCCCCCCTCCCCTCCCCTCCCCCCTCCCCTCCCCCCTCCCCTCCCCCCTCCCCTCCCCCCTCCCCTCTCTCTTCCCCCCCCGCTCCCTCCTCGGTGTGAGGAGGGAGAGGCTGACTCTCAGTATTTTCCCCCCATTGTGGTATAGCTAATACCAGAGGACATCTTTTAAGGTGAGTGGAGTGAGTCAGATGTTGTGTATTTAATATTTCAGTAATATTTAAGTAATATTGTAAATGTATTATTTGATCATTCTTTATTTAAATTTATTATAGGTTACATGTAAAAGTATGTGAGGACAGAAGTATTGCACGGCGGTGTAAATGTATGTATGCCTCACTTAAAGTAAAAACAAAACTGCACATGCATTATCTCCCAGCTCTGTTTCTCTTTTAATTATTTTTGATCTTTTGGAGTTGCATAACATAATATCAGAGGCAGGTTCTTAGCATTAAGTGTTTGGAGTGCACTGTCAGGGTGGCGGTAGAGGCTGGTACATTAGGGGCATTTAAGAGATTCTTCAGCACATGGGCAAAAGAAAAATGGAGGGATTTGGGCTATGTAGGAGGGAAAGTTAGATTGATCATGGAGGATGTTACAAGGTTGGCATAACATTGTGGACAGAAAGGCCTCTACTGTACTACGTTACTACTGTGCTAATGCCAACGGGATTCCGTGGTTTCTCTTCTAATCGTCTCCGTATGTCCGTGGACTATTTAGAAAAAAAACAGAGCTCTTATCGCAACACTTGCCATCCAGAAGCTCCGATTCTCCTTCCAGGTACAGCGCTGAATTGCTTTCACTTCTAATCTAGTGCATTGCATTCAGCTCTGGCAATCCAGTCTCTCCTACTTGAGAAAAGAAACTGATTTTTTTTCTTAATTTGGCAGTTCAGCAGGGAGCAGGCTCTTTGAACCATCGCCAGCAACCCTAGCCTAACCACTGGAGAACTTGGGAATTTTTTAATGGAATCCTGGGCTTGTTTTGTGGCTGCCTACAAGGGAACAGATTGAAATCGTTTGTGCAGCACAGAACAGGCTCTTGGGCACACTGGGTCCATGCTGATATTTTTTTGCCCATCTGCAGTGATTTGTCTTTTATTTGGCCAGTTTCATTCTATGTCTTGCCAATTTAAGCGCTTATCGAAATATCTCTTAAATGTATCTGACTCTTATCTGTGCTGGTGGTGGATTCCAGGTATCAACCACTGTGCATTTCAAAAAAAAACACAAAACTTCCTCCTGCTGTCTTCTCAAACTGAGAAGATGGACCGAAAAGGCAGGGTGTTGGGCTGGTTCTGCTCGCTACGATGTGATGTTTACTCCGTTCTCCTCGGCGCTGATGCCGTTGCTTGTTCCCAGCTTTGTGTCTGTGAGCTTCACGGCAATTTTCCCTGCTGGGTGATGAACTGAGGCTCTGGGCCTGCTCTTGGCTTTGTGTCTACGGTCTCACTTTCATTCTGAATGCTGTTGCTTGCTTTGATTGACACGATTTATATTTTTTCTCTTTCTGCACATCGGGTATGTATTGGTCTTTTTTAAAAATTGGGTCGTTTTGGGTTTTTTGTTATGTGGCAGACAAATCTCAAGGTTGTATAATTTTTTACATTGATAATGTACTTTGAACTCCACCCCTTCGCCTTAAAGTATGTGTTCTGCCTTTTGGTAACCCTTCCATGGAGGGAAGTAGAGGACTTGGCTTCTGAAGTTTTGACTCTTGTACTGCGGCTCATAAGCTAGGAGGTGGCTGAATGGCCTTTTGTGCCAATGGCAGCTTTCAAATCCCGTTCCGGGTCCGTTCCCCGAGCGCGCGTCCCGTTCCGGGTCCGTTCCCCGAGCGCGCGTCCCGTTCCGGGTCCGTTCCCCGAGCGCGCGTCCCGTTCCGGGTCCGTTCCCCGAGCGCGCGTCCCGTTCTGGTTCCATTTGATTCTATCATTGAGACAGTTAACCAGCCAGCCAATTCGGTGTTTGGGAGGAGAGGATGGAACAAGCACCAAAGGGGAAGACTTTGCAGCCAAAAGGAGAATGTAAACTATGCCCACCCAATATTAGACGTTGGGGTCAAACCCCCGATCACCGGAACTGTGTAGTAGCAACATTATCTGTTTTCTTTCGGAAGCTGCCCATTTCTTTTCTACTGTAAAGTTAATGATCTGTAACTTGGTATCTTTTCTCATGGATGCCCTCTCTTGTTGTTTCTTTCAAACACTCTTTTGGTTTCAGGATCACATGGTTTATCACGTGGTTTTAACATATTTCTTGCTCTCTCGATGTTCTCATCTGTTAACCAGGTAACACCATATGCTTGAATTTGCCTTGGCAACTGCCTTGCCCTCTCGAAAGTGCCCATTTGCCCCTTTCCTCGTCTGACAGGTTAATACTGGTCTTGTTGCTTCTCCAGTTCTGAAGAAGGGTCTTCAACCCGGAGTAACATACAGAAAATGCTGGAGGGACTCAGCAGGTCAGGCAGCATCTGTGGAAAGGAATAAACACTCAATATTTCAGGCTGAGACCATCATCAGGATAGGAAAGGAAAGGGGAAGGAGTTTTCACCCCTATCCCCCCCCCCTCCACAGATGCTGTTGTTAAGAACATAACATTTTCTGTTTCTATTGAGTGAAAAATGCTCTCTCTCTCGACTCCCTTCCTCTGTTAATCTACTCCAGTCACTTACTGCACGTGGGCAGCAGATGCATTTGTTACTCTGGTGAGTCCTAAATACTGGGTGTGTTTGTGTGTAACTTTTCATACCATAAAGCCCAGTCTTGTGTTTGTGTTGCAAAGAGACGCAGATGAGTTTCACCAAGACATCCAGTAATGTGCAAAAGCCTTAAGCATATATTATATATCAATGTATTGTTTATTATTTGTAAAGGTATGTGTAAATGTATATATTTATGCATTTATATATGTATTTTATGTTTGTGTATATATAGTATTTATAGATAGGGTGCCTAAGACTTTTGCACAGTACTGTATTTATCAATGTGAGCGGAGAGTGAGTTTGTACATTCCCGACAACGGATGCTGGGAATGGCGGGGGTGGAGCCCCGCGGGAGGGGTGTGGGACAGGTGGTAGAGGATGAGTGCCGGGGTGGGGGTGGTGCCGCCGGTGCAGACGCACCCAGCCCTGAGATACCAGGCAAGGTCATTTGATTCCAAACAGTTGGTTTACTGATCATTACAGAATGTCTCTCTGGTGCTTCCCTCTCCCTTCCCCTTTCCCCAACCGTGATTCCCCTCTCCCTGTCCCCTTCCCACTCTCAGTCCACAATAGAGACCCAGATCAGAATCAGGTTTATTATCACGCATGTATGTCATAAAGTTACTACAGTACTGTGCAAAAGTCTTAGGCATATATGTGTGTTAGTTATCTCTCTTATGGAGGAAATTGAGAATTGGTATTGAAGCTTTCTCGTGGTTGGGATATCTGAGACAAGAGGGCGTAGATTTAAGGTGGGAGATAGGGGTCTGAGGGTACATTATTTCATCCAGAGGGCATTGGGCATGCCTTGTTCTCGATACTACCATCAGGAGGTACAGGAGCCTGAAGGCTGAATCTCAACGATTCAAGAACAGCTTCTTCCCCTCTGCCATCAGATTTCTGAATGGACGTTGAACCCATGAACACTGCAGCATTCAAATTAATTACGTAGTGCAGAAGCAGAAATAGAAAAAGTCATTCACCTTTTAATTTGTTTTTGCATTACTTTAATTTAAATATTTTAGTTCATTTTTTTTTCCTGATGATTATGTATTCCATTGTACCGCTGCCGCAAAGTTAACAAATTTCACGACCTTTGCCGGTGATATTAAACCTGGTTGTGATGCACATTTACGTACCTTGAAGAGCCAAGGCATAGAAAGCTCTGGATCTAATGTGGGCAAATGGGACTGGTGTAGGTTGGTATATGGACAGTACGCAGAAGGAGCTGCTCCAGTACTCTGACACGTGACTCTATTACACACTGCACAGTGAAAATTGTTATGAAGGCCTGGTATTTGAGGAAGGTGACAGGTCCCCTGCACATTCACCCCACTGAGGGATTAGTCTGGTTTCCATAATGCATGCCACCCCATTGGATAGCTTCTACCTTCTCTCCCTATTTAATTAGGACTTTGCGTGCTGCCACTGTGCCCGCCACTAGTCTCGCTTAATTCCCCTTGCCTGTACGCACAGCGCTCGGCCTTGGCCAAATCCTTGGAGCTCACTCTTGTTGCCTGCCTCTGGAGAAATCAGTTTCCAGAGGTCCTTAAAGAATCTTTCCTGTTTGCCCACAGATTGTGGTAATTTGCCTGTGTCATTATTGGGTCTGCAATAGGATGGGTGTAGTTACTGAATAGAGACTTAGCAGGTTGATGAAGGTTGTATTTGTGTAAAGGAGCATAGGAGTAGCAATGATTTGGAGGCATCTTCCTGAGGGAGAAATTATTCAAAGTCTAAGCTGATGGGATGAGGTGAAGGAGACGCAGATGTTGGCATGCACTGCTTGGAGCATCTGTGGTATTTACTTAAGAAGAGAGACAGCACGGTAACAGGACCCCCTGGCCCAACGAGCCTAAGACACCCAGTTATACCGATGTGACTAATTAACCCACCGACCGGTCTGTCTTTGGATTGCTGGAGGAAACCCACACGATCATGGAAGAGAGCACGTCAGATTCTGATCTTTTGATCCAAAAATCTTCCACAGGCCAGTAAAGGGCTCAAAATTTGTTGCTTCATGATCGTTTTATTGAGAGCTGACAGAACAAAGGAAATAGGAGCAGATGCTAGTAGCAGGAAACAGCTTAGACAAGAGGCTAAGGTTCAAAAGTTCAAATTAAAACTTATTAGAGTCACCGCATAAGAGACAGGAGCAGAATTAGGCCATTCAGCCCATCGAGTGCGCTCCACCATTCCATCATGGCTGATCCCAGATCCCATTCAACCTCATACACCTCTCTCACCATATCCCTTGGTGACCTGACCGATTAGGAATCTATCAGCTTCCGTTTTCAACCCTGAGATTCTTTTTCTGCGGGCATACTTAGCAAATCTATAGAACAGTAACTGTAAACAGGATCTGAAAACTCTAAACATCAGGAACTATAAACTGTTAAACTCTGCAAACGCAGATAATAGCAATAAATAACAAGCTTGAAATAAGATAAGTCCTTAAATGAGTGTAGTTATCCCCTTTTGTTCAAGAGCCAGGCTGTTGAGGGGTAGTAACTGTCCTTGAACTTGGTGGTGTGAGTCCTGAGGCACTTGTACCTTCTACTTAACGGTAGCAGTGAGGAAAGATCATGGCCTGGGTGGTGAGGATCTTTGGACGCTGCTTTCCTACGGTAACGTTTCACATAGATGTGTTCAATGGTTGGGAAGGCTTTACCCATGATGTACTGGGCTGAATTCACTACCTCTTTTGCTCAAAGGCATTGGTGTTCCTATACCAGGCCATAAAACAGCCAGTCAGCACACTTTCCACCACGCATCTGCAGAAGTTTGCCAAGGTTTTTGATGACATGCCGAGCCTCCGCACTCTTGAGGATAAGGATGTGAAGTTGGCATCCAGCATTGAACAGCTATTTTTATCCTAGAGACAGGTAAAATTCCATTCAGATTTGTAGATAAGAGTCAGCCTATGAGAAAGAACTTACTCAAATAAAGCAGAACAACTGAACTTCCACACCTTTCCAGAATCGTACTTTGGATAACTGCTAGAGGCACATTAAACTTGCATTTAAAAAAAACCAAGTAGATGACTAATTATTAAACGGCAAAGAAAATGTCAATTAAACAGTAATCTAAGAATTAAACAGTCGGATCCAACACATACAAATTCTTTGCAGACAGTAGTGGGATTGAACCCAGGGTGCTGATGTTGTTGTGACTGCTGTGCTGCCCCTAATCTTGTGTTACTTCCTGTATTAAATTGTTTTCCCGATAACTGACAGCAAAATGAGCAAATCCCTTAATGTACGCTAAGATGTGATTTAAGGCTTTTGACAAGCGGGCTGGTCCTGAAGTTTAAGGCACGAGGGGTTTGAGTAGAGCTGGCAATCTGAGTCCACAATTAGCTGGGTGTGGGAGGTGGATGGTAGACGTCAAGGGCTGTTTTTCTGCCTGGCAATCTTATCAGTGGGGTACTGCAGCAGTCAGTGCTGGGACCTTGGTTATGAAGGTGGTCTGATTAAATTTGCGGGCCACACAGACATTGGAGTTGTAGAATGGAGAGGAGGTTTGTCTAAAGATTAGGCCAGCTGGAAAGTTGGGTGGAGTGGTGGGAGATGAAACTTAATTTGGGCAAGTGTGAAGTGCACATTAGGGGGTTTGAATTTTATTCTGATTTGGAGATGCTGTGCAGATCAGAACGGGCCTTTCTGAAACGGCAACCCCCGATCTAACCCTGAGCTGATCGTGGGACAATTCACAATGACCAATTAACCTAGTAACCGGTACGTATTTGGACTGTGGAAGGAAACCGGAGCACCCAGAGGAAACCCACACTGGGGCGGATGTACAGACCCCTTACGGATGATGTCGGAGTTGAACTCTGAACTCCGACACCCGAGCAGAAAGAGCATCACACTAACCACTACCTTTCTATGGCACCCTGGAATTCTGCTAGGGCATAAATGACCTCGGGGACAAAAAAGTTGCTAGTTCTTAGTTCCCTGAAAGTGGCGACAGGTGAATAAGATACTGAAAAAGACGTTTGGTATGCGTGCTATAAGAGTTGGGTGGTCACGTCGCAGTTGGACAACACATCGGTTTTACTGCTTTTGGTGTCGTGCGGTTCTGGCTGCCACTTCACAGCATTGCATTTACTGTGACACTGTTATAGCGCGGAGCCTCAGAGTTCAGAGTTCAGTCCTCTGTAAGGAGACCGGTGGGATGTGGGCTTCCCTCAGTGCTCTGTTTTCTTCCCACAGTCCCGTGATCAGGTTACGGTTAAATCGGGGTTGTCAGGGGTTGCTGAAGGGCTGGAGAGGCCCACTCTGCTTTATCTCTGTATAAACAAAGTGTGCACAAGAGGGAGTGCTGAAGGGATTCGGAGTTCCAGGTTTGAAGTCTGTATACGCTATACAACTTTGAGATTTGTCATCCTGCAGATAGCCGCAAGCACGACAGAACCTATTTAAAGAGAGCCCCACACGCAACCCGACCATCGGCGGTGCAGGGGAAAGAAGAAGCAGTCACGCAAATCGCTAGGGTGATGACTGGACTGGAGAGTTGTAGTCAAAATGAAATCGGATGAGCTGGATTGATTCTAGCTGAAGTGTCGGCAGCTGAGCTTTACAATGGTTTATAAGACTGAAGGGCGCAGTTAGGATCACTGGTCAGACTAAAGGGGGAAAGGTGAAAAGTTTAAGGGGTGCGTGAGGGGAGTCTTGTTCACACAGAGGGTCGTGAGAGCGTGGAATGAGCTGCCAGAGCAAGTGATGCATGCAAGCTCAATTTCAAAGGTTCATTCGTTGTAGGCCTCCCATAGGACTCCCATGTTGCAGGTTTCCAGGGCGCAAGCCTGGACAGGTTTTTTTTTTGTGGAAGACCAGCAGTTGCCTAAGCTGCAAGTTTCCCCTCTCCACGCCACCGATGTTGTCCAAGGGAAGGGCATTAGGACCCATGCAGCTTGGCACCGGTGTCATTGCAGAGCAATGTGTGGTTAAGTGCCTTGCTCAAGGACACACACTCAGCCTCAGTCCAGGCTCGAACTAGCGACCTTCAGATAACTAGATGAACGCCTTAACCACTTGGCCACGCGTCATTTATTATTAAGGTATACAACTCTGAATTTCTTCTCGAGATAGCCACGAAACCAGGAAAGAGAAGAATGGCAGCACCATCATTAACCCCTACGTTGCTACTCCCCACACGAAAAGAACAAAAACTGGACAGGCGCATCAACCCACCCAAATCCCCCTTCCCCACACACAAAAAATGAGAAAGATCAGGCGAAATACATAGAATATTTTAAAAAAACTAGTCAGCCTGAAAACCTGGGTAACATTCTTCAGTTACAGCGGCAGGCCTTTCCATCTCCGTAGCAAGGTGATCCCACCAGTGATCAAAAGGCAGGCAGCCAGCGCTCACCTTCTGCATTGGCCTCGGTTTCAGTCTCCCTTGTTGCTTTAATTGGCGAACACTCAAAACTTTAAGAGTGTTGTCGCGTGAACGAAGTCACCAGAGAGAAGTGTGGGTAGATATGAAGCAGCTTTTTATTCGACAGAATGAGACAGCAGGCACCAGCAATTTGTGGAACTTGTCGCTCAGGGTCTTGGAATAAAAATTTGTTTTCTTTTGTAACTATTTTCTTCCTTTCTCAATATTTTGATTGCGCGTGTATGATTTTGCACCTTGGCCCAGTGGAGCACTGTCTCGTTCGGCTGTATCCTTGTATGGTTGAGTGACAATTAAACCTGATTTAATTTGATTTTTGATCATATTGAGACCCTTTTGGAGAAAGAGGTCTCCTCAACCAAACATTACCTGTGCCAAAGATTGAAGGACATTCCATATTTACAATGCATCCGCAATGCTTTCTTTGAACTACAAGCAAGCTTCACACCCACACCAGACATCTAAGTGCATTTCAGGCAGCACTGTCTGGTGTTCCCATGAACTGTGATTCACGACTTTTCAGAGCCCATAGTCCAGGACTGCATTTCGAATTTAATCTACTGTGCATAGTCAGATTTGAAGATTGGTGGCTGAAGTTAATGCTGAAGTTATTTGTTATATGCTCTAAATCTTAAAATCTAAAAATCTAAAAATAAAAGTTTGGATAGGTATATGGGTAGTAGGGGTATTGATGGTATGCTTGGAGTACGTTGATGGGAGTAGGCAGTTCAAATGGCTGAGCACAGACTAGATGGGCTAAGGGGTCTGTTTCTGTGTTGTACTTTTCTATGACTCTTAAGTTTTTTTTCCCCACAGGGTGGTGACTGTCAGTGTGCTTGGAGATGCTTTCATTTACAATGTTTAAGACCATAAGTCCAAAAGATATAGGAGCAGAATTAGGCCATTTGGCCCATCGAGTCTGTTCTGCCATTTCTTCATGGCTAATCCAGTATCCCTCTCAGCCCCAATCTCCTGCCTCCTTCCCTGCATGCCTTTGTGCCCTGACTAATCAAGAGCCTATCAACCTCAGCCTTAAATATACCCAATGACTTGGCCTCCACAGCCGCCTGTGGCAACAAATTCCAGATTCACCACTCTCTGGCTAAAGAAATTTCTCTTCATCCCTGTTCTGAAGGGATGCTCCTCCATTTTGAGGCTGTGTCCCTGGTCATAGACTCTCCCACCATATCCTCTCCACATCAAGGCCTTTCACCATTCGATAGGTTTCAATGTGGTCAGCCCTCATTCTTCTGACTGTCAGTGAGTAGAGTCCCAGAGCCATCAAACACTCCATCAAAAGGCGCTTGGACAGGTATTTTTATAGGACAGGAGAGTGACAGAGGCTTACTGTGGGCAAATGACACTGGAGGAGATCGATGTCATGGTCAGCATAGCCAAGTGGGCCTGTATGATTCCATGCTTCTGTGACCCCATGTCCCACCATAGCCTCTGCATTTATTACCTGTGCTTTCTTGAAGGAACAACCATCACTCGCAAATTTCTACAGCTGTACCGTGGAGAGCATTCTAACTGGCTGCGTCACTGTCTGGTATGGGAGGGGGCTACTGCATGGGGTAGAAGTCAGCTGCACAGAGTTGTGAACATCAGCGGCACTAGTCTCCGTCGTATCCATGACGTCTTCAAGGAGAGGTGCCCCAGAAAGGCGGCATCCATCATTATGGACCCCAATCACCCAGGAGGTGTCTTGTTTTCATTCCAGCAGGGCAGAGGTACAGAAACAGGAAGGCACTAACTCAATGATTCAGGAACAGCTTCTTCCCTTCTGCCATCTGGTTTCTGAATGAATATGGAGCCCATTAACGCAGCCTCACTAATTCCATTTTTTGCATTATTTAATGTAACTGTATACGTTTACTGTAACTCAATTTTCTCTATTATTATGTATTATTGTACTGCTGCCGCAAAGATGACAGACTTCACGGCAAATGCTGGTGATATTAAATCTGATGCTGATCTCTCACGGGATCGGCCTGCTCTTGTGCTAATCCAGCTGTCTTTAATGCCCGTGTCAGAAAGGAACACCAGCCATACGACACCGCAGCTCCTGGAATGCCTTCCTCATGCGTCCAGGATGTGGCAGGATATCTCGAGTGCCTCAGAGATGCTGTCAAGCAAAACAGCTCTCGCTCAGCTCGCCCAGTACAAGTGCCAAGGCAAAAATGGGCCCGTGGGTGGGGAGGGGGCTGATTTTTAAACAAAACTGAGATTTTGGGAAGGATTTCCAGAGATTGAGTAGCTGAGGGCGCTGACAGTTACATTAGAGGTGATCTGCAGGCCCGAACTGGCTGAGTATGGTGATTGTACAGGTATCTGGACGTGACGTAGCAGTTAGTGCGACGCTGTTACGTCAGCGTTCAATCCAGGCGTCATCTGTACGTCCTTCCAACGCGTGGGTTTTCTCTGGGTGCTCCCACAGTCCAAAGTCGTAATTAGTAGTTGCATATTATCCGGCGATTAGGCGCTGGTTAAATCGGGTAGTGCAGCTCTTGGGGCCAGAGGGGCCTGTTCTGCACCTTTTCTCGAAATAAAAACAGATTTCTAGCAAGGAGTGAATTTCTTTTTACATAAATGATGTAGTTTGACTCTTGAAATTGGCAGGAGCAAGGTTATGAGGTTGTGTCAGACGTGGGTAGACGAGGCCTTGTGGACTGGGTCGCTGTTGCTTGTAGTGGCTGTTACCTGCTGAGCTGACTTGTTGCTTGGTGAGGGGAGACGTCTGTCACATCAATGCCTTTAGCTTCAGCTCTGCTCGTGTCCTAGCCCTCGGTTCTTCAGCAGGGTGTGTGAATGAAGACAGCAGCAGCCGCCCACCCCCCACCACCACTCCCCCCAACCCTGCTACCGCCTCCTGTTTGTTCCGAGCGCCCTCGTGGGTGACCTTGCCTCCCGACAGATCTCTCGAGTGTTTGCTCTGCGTGTTTAGCCAGCGTCAGTCCCTGAGCGGGCGCTGCCGAAGGGCCTTTTGATTTCCCCGCCTGCTGGTCGAGCGGGGCGGGGAGAGTGCTGTCGGCAGCAGGTTAGTGTACCTCGGGCTGAGTATCTCTGCTGGAGAGTGGGTGACATTTATTACAACACCCCCCGCTTGTTTTTGAAGCCCGCCAGCACTGGCTACAAAAAACTGCCTTTATGACCAGTTCTATTGTGGATCAGTGTGGTTGTCCTGAGCCCCAAGTGCTGTTCGGGACTCTTGTTACCCCTGTACCTTTTAGAACACTTAAGTTCATTGCCCTGTGGTTAAGACATTCAAATTGGCAATTCCAAATGACTTGCAAAATAAAACCCCAGTGATTCTGCAGATACTGGAAACCCAGAGTAATACACAAAACGCTGGAGGAACTCAGGAGGTCGGGCTGCATCTGTGGAAAGGAATAGGGACTCTACCCTTTGTCAGGACTGGTGGTCGGTATTTCAGGCAGAGACTCTTCAAGACTGCAAAAAAAAGACTTTTTGGGGTTAAAAAAAATTTGAAAACACAGTTGCACTTTGTAAACAGGAAGTTGAAACTTTATTTCCATCCACAAGTCAGAGATACAGACACACTTCCCCAGCTTGTAGGCAAAGGGGATCCTTTCTCAACGAGTTGTGCAAGGCTGGATATGGCCGCTTTACAACGCCCACCCTCGTCTCGTCAAATAGTTCAGATTTCTGCTGCCACTCACCCCCAAAGCTCAAGTTAATTGGCATTCAACTATACGCACGTACTCCACCAAAAGCAACGAGGTGCACTGCACAGTGCATACAACTCACACGCAGTTACTATTACCACAAATTAACAAATACTGAGCTGCTTTTGCCACACATCTCAAAAAAAACAGCGTGCAAACGCTACTGGCATTTCAACTGTGAGTCCTGAGTGGTGGCCGGGAGTTCAGTAGTCTCAAGGTCTGGGGGAAGAAGCTGTTCCCTGTGCTAACAGTCCTTGTCCTCGTGCTACGGCGCCTCACGCCTGATGGTAGGGGGGTGTGGGTCAGCTTTGATTGACCCACAACCAGGCGGTCAACCAGGCGGTTGTGTAATCAGTCAGAATACTCCCTGTAGAAATTTGTAGCGCCCTTGACATCCCAAATCTCCTCAAACTCCTGATGAAGTCTTGCCAATGGCGTGCCTTCTTGATTGCTTCAATGTGCTGAATTTGAAATTGTTCGTAAAATAATCCAGCCCTGTGGGAACCTTGGCACACAGCAGGATTCGTTCAGTAGGGTCCTGGTTATCTGAAGGGTGGAGACATGCTAACTGCTTAGGATGTTTATCTTCCGAGATAATTAATCGCAGCGCTTCATGCGCAGGGCCCTTGCCCCCCCCAACCCTCCAGTGGCCTCATTGATCCCCCCCCCCCCACCATCAGGCAGGAGGTACCGTAGCACGAGGACAAGGGCTGTTATGATGAGAAACAGCTTCTGCCCCCAGACCGCGAGACTACTGAACTCCTGGCCACCACCCAGTTCTCACCACGTGTGAAGTGTCAGTGGAGTTTGTATATTGTTTACTTTTTGAGCTGAGTGGTAAATGCAGCTTACTATTTGTTAGTTTGTGGTAATAGTACCTTGTGTTGCGTGTGAGTCTTGTGTTCTGTGCTGTGCACCTTAATCAGGAGGAACCTTCGTGGCATTCGGCAACGTCCACAGAACTCCGAGCTATTACATTGTCAGTGTTTAGAATCAGAATCGGGTTTAATATCACTGGCAAATGTCGTGAAATTGCTAACTTTGTGGCAGCGGTATGATGCAATACATTATAAATATGGAACAAAAAGAATTACGGTAAGTATATATGTGTATACTAAATACTAAATTTAAAAATCGTAGGGCAAAAACAAACAATGGACAAAAAAACTAGTGAGGCAGTGTTCACTGGTTCAATGTCCATTTATGAACCGGATGGCAGAGGGGAAGAAGCTGTTCTGGAATCGCTGAGTGTGTGCCTTCAGGCTTCTGTACCTCCTTCCTGTTGGTAACACTGAGAAGAGGGCATGTCCTGGGTGATGGGGGTCATTAATAATGAATGCCACCTTTCTGAGGCCCTGCTCCTTGAAGATGTCCTGGGTACTACGGAGGCTAGTTCCCGTGATGAAGCTGACTGAGTTTACAACTCTGCAGATTACTTAAATCCTGTGCGGTAGCCCCCCACACACTCAATACCAGCTGGTGATGCAGCCAGTCCCAATGCTCTGCACGGTATATCTGTAGAAGTTTTCGAGTGTTTTAGGTGACAGGCCAAATCCCCTCAAACTGCTAATGAAATATAGCCACTGTCTTGCCTACTTGATTGCTATTGATATGCTGGGGCATATCCTCAGAGAATTTGACACCCAAGAATCTGACATAGCTCACTTTGCTCAAGCTGGCTGATAATTTCTCTTTACTGCTCTTCCTCTTTATGCATTTTAAAAATGACTACTTGCCTTTATTTAGAACAACTCTTCAGTATTATTGAGAGTAGATTGTAACTGTGCTGAACTTCCTCAATTCTGCTTTATTTTCAGAATCAGGTTTAACATCACTGGCGTAGGTCGTGAAATTTGTTAACTTTGTAGCAGCAGTTCATTGCAATACATAATAAAAATCTAAATTGCAATATCTGTGTATTTAAAAAAAATTAAAGACAGAGTGCAAAAAGAAATTTCAAGTTCGAGTGTCAACACCTCTGGTGATCTATCCTGGGCCCAGCATATTGATGCAACTACAAAGGCGCGACAGTGGCTTTCTTTCATTAGGAGTTGTAGGGGATTTGGTAGGTCTCCAGAGACACTTGGAAATTTCTACGGACGTATGGTGGAGAGCATTCTGACTGGCTGCATCACTGTCTGGTGAGCTACTGCACAGGGTCAAAAAAAGCTGCAAGAGATTTGTAAATTTAGTCAGCTCCATCTTGAGCACTAGCCTCCATAGTATCCAGGACATCTTCAAGGAGCAATGCCTCAGAAAAAAAGGTGACGTCCATCATTAATGCCCCTCATCACTCAGGACGTACCCTTTTCTCATCAGGGAGGAGGTGCAGAAGCCTGAAGACACACACTCAGTGATTCAGGAACAGCTTCTTCCCCTCTGCCATCCGATTTCTGAATGGACATTGAATGCTGCCTCACTACTTTCTCTTATTTTTAGTTTTGCACTAATTGTACATACCTACTGCAGTTCAGCTTTTCTTTATTTTTATAGATTTCTCTGTACTGCTGCCACAGAGATGACGTGTTTCACAAGATAGGCCGGTGATATTAAATCTGATTCTGAAAATGAGAGGAAACAATACTTCATGGGTTCACTGTCTGTCTGAAATCTGATGGCAGAGGTGAAAAAGCTGTTCCTGAAATGTTGAGTGTCTTCAGTCTCTTCTCTGGGTTGCAATGTGAAGAGGGCATGTCCTGGGTGGTGGGGTCCATAACGATGGATGCCTCCTTTCTGAGGTATCTCCTTTTGAAGTCGCCCTGGGTGCTGGGGAGGCTGGAGCCCATGATGGAGCTGATGGAATTCACACCTTTTAATTGATTTTTTTATATAAGTTTCTACAATGTGACAAAGAAAAGTTTAAAAAAAGAGGTTTATGCAGTGCAAAACAAACATATCAAATGTACAGTTCATAAGTTAAGCAAAATCACCCATAGTAGAATTGTATAAAATTAGTTACCACCCCACCCTCCCACTACCCACTGCAAGCCAGCCTTACGCTATATAAAAAAAGCTAATCAGAACTTTTATCACCACAGAGCTGTATTTATAAAAAGAAAGTATATTGCCTACTATCTGAGCTATAATATGTTTACACATTAAAAAAACCGTAAATCTTAACCAAAAGAAGCTGGAAGTAAGGGATTTAGATGCAAAAGAAAAAAAGAGGCATGCACCCTTAATCTAAACAGGAATTATGAAAATATTCAAGGAAAGGTCCCCACACCTTTTGGAACTTTGTGTCCAAATTAAGAAGTGAATAATGAATCTTTTGAAGGTCTAAGCAGGACATCATGTCTCTGAGCATGAGTGGGTGGGGCAGCATCTTGCCACCTAAGAAGGACTGTGCGTCTGGCCAAAAGAGAGGCGAAAGACAATGTACGACGTTTAGTCAGAGTCAGCTGCATGTCAGCTTCTCCCAAAGTGTCAAAAAGAGCAATCAGGGGGTTGGGTTCCAAGTAGCAATTAAGTATATGAGATAAAGTTAAAAAGACATCTCTCCAGAATTTCTCCAAGCTTGGACAAGCCCAGTGCATATGAATAAGGGAAGCATCTCCCCCTTTATACGTCGCAACAGGGGTCTAATATCAGATCAGATCACATTCAGTTTATTGTCATTTAGAAACCACAAGTGCAATGCAGTTAAAAAATGAGACAACGTTCCTCCAGAACCATCTTAGTGCATTCCCTGGAAAGGAGCTCCAAATCCACCAGACAAAACAAGACCAAAAACTAAAGCTACAAGACCTGCACAAAACCACATAATTACAACAGTGCAAGTGGGCACGGTAAAAATAGTCCAAAGATGTTAAAAGACTATAAGTTCGAAAGAAACCACCACACAGATTCCACAAGACCTCAGGGTCCCGTCATTTGACTCATCATCTCACGCCGGCGGCAGAAGGAATACCTCCGCTATGGACTTCCACGGCCCCGCCCGACTCGGCCTCGCAGACGCAGCACACACTGAAAGCGACCTGACCGCAGCGGACTCCAAGTCCGTCCCCTCCGGCACAGCTTCTCTGAGCACCATCCTCTGCTGAGCGTATTAAGGCGTCCCCGCCAACGGCCATCGGCAACACGACCCCGAGGACTGGGGGCCTGTTCTTCCCAGCAGAGACCCGGACCCCACAGCAGCAGCAGCGAAGAAGGTCTTCCTGGAAATTTCCAGATGTTCCTCCATGCTCTCACGTCCGTTTTCAATCGATTATGATTGTGCACGGCACCCTGCTTCACAAATAACAGATAATCAGCTCCGGAGTAGCTGTTGCAAGCTGCGTTGCACCGCCATCTTGTATAGTTAATATCAGGATAGAACCACGACAATTTCGTTTTAGACAAATGAGTGCTGTGTGCAACCTTGAACTGTAAAAGGCAGTGGTGAGCACATAGAGAAGTTGAATTAACTGACTTGAGAATTGAATCCCAAACCTTGTCGGACAGAGAAAAATTTAAATCGTGCTCCCAGGCAGTTTTAATTTTGTCAAAGGGGGCTCGTGAGTTCACAACTTTCTGCAGACTTTTGCTGATCTTGTGCAGTGGCCCCTCCATACCAGACGGTAATGCAACCAGTTAGAATGCTCTCCACGGTACGTGAATAAATTTTATTTCATATGATTTCTGATCTAAAGTAGTTTAATGCTGCCAAAGGCCCATTCCTCATTCTTCAAAATGTTCCCAAGTATGCAAGTGGGACATTTACCATTTAGAATCATTGCTCGTCTTCTACCTTGAACTTGCTGTTCCCCTTATTTCCAATATTTTGTCTTATGTTGATCTGTTTGAATCCAATAAATCTCTTGAGCCTCTAGGACATACTGCTAACAATTTATCACTTTCAGAATGAAGCGTCTCTTTATTTCAGTCTTGGGTGCTATCTGACTGAAACCTAGTTCTGAATTTCTTGAGCTCAGATTCTGCAGATACTGGAAATCAGGGCAGCACACGTGACACGCTGGAGGAACGCAGCACATCAGTCAGCATCTATGGAGGGGAGTAAACGGTTGACGTTTTGGGCTGAGGTCCTTCATCCGAACTGGAAAGGAAGGGGGAGGTCCTGGTACGAAGTGTCGACCATTCTTTCATTTTCATAGATGCTGCCTGACCCGCTGATGAGTTCCTCCAGCATTTTGAGTGTGGTCTGGACTGGGCCAGTTCTGCTCGCCACTCCACGGCATCTACTCAGCTCCGTGTGGAACTGTGGCTGTGGCTTGCTGCGGTGATGCCTGGCTTCTCATTTTTCATAAAACTTCAATTCTGAAGCCATTTCCTTGTTTTCATTGTCTGCATGATTTTTTTCTCTCTGTATGTTGGGTGTTGGGACTTTTGTTTTAATGATTATTTTGAGGTTTCTTCCTTTTGTGGCTGCCTGTAAGGAGACAAATCTTAAGCTGTCAGTGTATACGTTGATAATAAATATACTACGAACTTCCGGCCCTTCGAGTCACACTGCCCAGCATCTGCTGACATCTGCGTAAATGTCTTCCCCATCTCCTCTGTTCAGCTATCGAAGAAACCTGTTCCAATACATTTCATTAAAGGGGGTAGAGGCTTGGCTTGCTGTGTTTCTCATTGCACAGGCAAAACACACACAAAATGCCGGAGGAACTCAGCAGGTCAGGCAGCATCTATGGGGAGGAATAGAGTCGGCCATTCGGGCCGGGACCCCTGATGAAGCTGCCTGTCCTGTCTGTACATTAGTCAGGATGATTGGGGGGCTTTTACTATAGATTGGGGAAAAAGTGGGATGGTTTTACATAGAATGGTAGCTGAGGGAGTAGCTGGACAGAAATTAAATTTGAAAGGTAATTAAGTAGACAGCCTTTCATTGATTCTATTGCATTTCTTGTATTTGCCGTGATTACCTGCAAGATGACAAATCTGATGAATTTATGATGATGAACTTCGAATTTAATGCAACAGGCTTGAGGGTCTGAGTGTTCTGTTTCAGATTATTACTTGCTTTTCTTTAAGTTGAAGCCGTGAGGGATTTCTTTGGTATCAACGGCTTGTACTTGTGTTTAGCCACTGGGTTATGATGGGGGTAATGATAGAAAAATGTGGGCAAGCTGAACCGTCTGTGAGTCAGAAATAACCAAAAGCAGATTCAGAGTAAATTTATTATCAAAGTACATGTATGTCACCATTTACAACCCTGAGATTAATTTTCCTGTGCATTCGCAGTAAATATAAGAAGCACAGTAGAATCGATGAAAAGACCACACCCAACAGGACGGACAAACAACCAGTGTGCAAAAGACGGCAAACTGTGCAAATATGGAAAGGAATAATAACAAGCATTAGACAGCAAAGGAGGATGAAGATTCCTAGAAAGTGAGTCCATAGATTGTGGGAACAATTCAGTGGTGGGGCGAGCTTTTTCAGGAGTTTGATTTTATGAGGTAATAACCTGGTGGTGTGGGCCCGTAGGCTCCTGTACCACCTTCCTGATGGCAGCAGCGAGGTGAGAGCATGGCCTGGATAGTTTTTGGTCCTTGACGGATGCTGCTTTCCCACGTAGATGCGATCAACGGTCCTTACCCGCGATGGACTGGACTGGGTTGCGCTGTGAGGGTGGGCCAGCCTCACGGACTCGGTGAGCGAGCCTGCTCAACACTCCCTGATCTGCTCGGCTCAGCGTAGGCCACGATGGTTGCAGCTCAGGGATGGTGGGCACAGTGAGGAGAAGAGGCACGCGGGCGGACGTGGCCTGTCACCACCTAGCAGGAGATGCATGCACTCCCATCTATCCCTGCCAGGTTGCCAAGCGTAAATCTGTACCCAGTGACATCCTTCTGATTCAGTGCTCCGCCATTCAATTTTGAAGTCCTGGCAATCTTTCCACGTGGACATTGCGGTGTGAGAGGAATAAACTATTTGACAACTGGAGTGAATGGCTTATTAGGGAGGATGAGTCAGAACTGGAGTCCAGAATGATGGATGACTTGCTATTGGGGCCATTATAAGACTATAAGCTATAGGAGCAGTATTAGGCTATTCTGCCCATCAAGTCTGCTCCATGACTGATTTATGACCCCTCAACTCCATTCTCCTGCCTTCTCCCCATAATCTTTGTTACTGCCTGTAAGCTGGTGTTTAGGGTAGCAATGAAGGTCCTCCATTCTCTGTCTGTCCTTGGCCATCTGGTCTTGATCTTGGCGGCGTACAGGGTTCCTCCATCCTATCAGGAACTTCCCCTCAGTTTTCACCGCTGTCTGTCATGCAAGTCCCGGCTGGAGACTCGGGAATGCCGTCACATTCAGAGGTAGAAGGATTCTTCATTGCTGTTTCCGTAACAGTTTTTTTTGACCAGTCAGGGTTGTACCTGGAGGAACTGGTGCTTGGTCTGGCCTGGACTCTTTGACCTGTTAGGCATGGGTGATCCCACCAAGAGTCAAAGCACAAGGCCCTGACTCCAACCAACTTAGCTCTCCGGGCCATTAAGGCACGCAAATCTCCCAACAAGATTGTGGTTCTCTTGGAGGACAAAAGATAAAGAAAACAATAATAATAAAAACACAATAAATATAAATACATAGCCTATATACATTGATTGTTTGAAAGTGATGTTAGGCTGTACATAAGGTGACTGACAGGAAATGGTAACCTTGACTAATCAAGAATCGAGCACCCTTTGCATTGTATCCCCAATTACTTGGCCTGCCCAGCCATCTGAGGCAATGACTTCCACAGATCTGCGTCCCACTGAAATTCCTCTCATCTCTGTTCTGAATGGCTGTTCCCTCATAGACTCATCCTCTCTGCATCCACTCTTATCTAGGTCACGGATTCCCAATCTCTCTTACGCCATTAAGCAGGGGGTCAGTGGATCCCAGGTTAGGAACTCCTGATCTAGACCTTTCGATATTCAATAGGTTCAGTGAGATCTGCCCTCATTCTTCTAAACTCTAGTGAGTACAAGCCCAGAGCCAGGAACGTCTGAGATAGATAGACAACCTCCACTGAGAAGAGTGAGTCAGAGATGGATGTTGTCTGCTAGTTGACCTTAATCCTTGAAACTCACTGCTTGTTTGCTGAAGATGTCTGATCATTTTACCCACAAGCATATTTGTCTTACTTCTGAGGGTCTATATCGATAACTTTTTAAACTGTCTTCAGCTGCCAGGATCCTGGGCTCTTAAATTACTTCTAAACCATTCTGGCCCTTTTCTCCTTTCAAATATCGTTAGACTTTTTCTTCCCCCACCTCCCCCTTCCCCACTGCCCCCAACAAGCTGCGAAGGATGTGGTAAAAAACTTTTCATTGATCTGCCCGGATAACGAGTAGTTTTAATTTAGTTCAAAGTAAAATTTATTGCCAGCGTACATATATGTTAGCATATACAACCCCACAATTCATTTTCTTGTGGGTATACTCAATAAGTCTTGCAGGTATTCACAAAAACACAATAGAATCAATGAGAAATCCACACCCAACAGGATGTACGTGTGTTGTCATGTACCACTGTGAGATTACCTTCCCTGCAGGCATTTGCAGAGAATACAAAACCATCCTAGAATCAATGAAAGACCACACCCAACAGGACAGACTGTGCAAAAGACAACAAACTGTGCAAATACAGAAGAGAAAAATATGCAATAAGTACTGAGAACATGAGATGAAGAGTCCTTGAAGGTGAGGCCACTGTTCCAGGTTGTGGAACCATACAGTGATGGGGCGAGTGAAGTCATCCCCTCTGGTTCAGGAGCCTGATGGTTGAGGGGTCGACCATGGTGGTGTGGGTCCTGAGGCTCTTGTGCCACCTTCCTGATGGCAGCAGTGAAAAGAGAGCATGTCCTGGGTAGCAGGGGTTCCTAATGGGGCATGCTGCTTTCCTGCGACAAGGTTTTGTAGATGTGCTCAGTTCTGGGGAGGGCTTTGCCCATGATGAACTGGGTCATACCCAATACTTTTTGTAAGCTTTTCTGTTCAAGGGCATTGGTGTTTCCATACCAAGCTCTGATGCAACCAGTAGTAGCTGAGTGATTAATATTGTTGGCTGATAAATTTAAGGTGATTGGAGGAAAGTAGGAGGGGGGGGGGATTCAAAATTTTTTTTATGCACAGCATGGTGGGTCCATGGAACATCCTGACGGGTGGTGGCAGAGGCAGATACGTTAGGGCGATTTAAGAGACTCTTAAATGGGTACCTGGATGAAAGGAAAACACTGTAGGAGACAGGACACCAGACCGAGATCAACAGCATTTCTCACTGATCTCGCCGAAGAAGATTGAAATCATCGAGGCGCATGCAGAAGGTGACCAGGTGTTCAGTGCCGTCTACCAACCTCTCGCTTGCTGCTGTGGAGAAAGTTCCCTGCGTTCGAATAGTCTCTGTCTGTCTCTCTCTCTCCATGCGGCCCTGGGTCTGCAGAAAACCAGGTTGAACTGTAACTAAACTAAACGTGCCTGGACTCTTTCGATTTGTTTTTATATTTATTTGCTGTTTGCCCAATTTTTTTTTTTGCGCGTTGGAAGTGGTTTGAAGCTTTACTTGAATGGGTTCCATGGTGTTTCGTTGTAATCTTGGGGCTGCATGAGAACTTTGATAGTACATGTACTTCGAATCTTTGAAATATACTTTGAGGGAAAGGTTCGATTGATCTTGGATTAGGTTAAAATGCCAGCTCAACATCACGGGCCTAGGGGCCTTAACCGTGCTGCAATGTTCTCTGTTCTACTAACCCTTCTTCAGTTCTCCGATTTTATTTGCTTGCCGAATGGTTTCTGATTTAAGGTACGTGGAGTCTTGGGACATGTTGAAAGGTGCTACAATGCAAGGTGCTTAGTGTTAACATCAGAGTCATCATTATCTGCCTTGTCAACATCAGAGTAACGTAGTCATTACTGTAATGTGTCGATATCGTCAACCTTTCATGTTTGGGCTTACGATGTAATAGCTGTGTTATTGAAACCTTATGTCATTGTAGTTCTCAAGTCCAACTTCTGAAATACAAAACCTCGATAAATTACAATTACTGCTTCCGCCATTGGCTCCTTAAGGTTACCGTATCTGATGGATTTGGGGGCGGGCAGGAGAAGCTCCCGTTATCTGATAAATGCTCCCAATGGTGTGCATCTGTAATAGCCTCTGGCAACCAAGTCTAGCTCCTGGCCTCCACGTGGCTTGGCTACAAAGTTTGGCGGAATTGCTTCTACTGACAGAGGAAGGGGCAAAGGTGGGTTACTGGCATCTTAAAACCAGTTGCTTCAGGCACATGGGGCTCATCCTCTCATTTATGAAAAGGAAAACTCTCATCTCAAAACCTCTGCTGCCTTGCGGCCATAACCACTCATGGGGAAGGCTTCGGAGGTAAACCTCGAGGGAAAATCTGTGGGTTGGAGTTTTTAAGGCAGTCCTATGTTGAGTTCAGTGTAGGCTGGAAACTCCTGCAACGCTGCCGGTGACAAACTGTATCGGTTTCTGCTTCTGCTTTGGATTTTGCCAAACTCTGATGCCAATGTCCGGGCTGTGTCTGAACAGCAAAAGAACATCAATGTGAAAGAATGGCAAAGACACAGGAGATGACTAGCTACCAGGAATAGCAGGAAGTAACGGAGTTGGAAAAATGGGAAACATTTTACTCAAAAAAGGTACCCTGAATACCCGGCACAGGCAACTGCTTCTGATGTTTTAAACTCGTTGAGAAGCATGCCTGAGCATTGGGGTCCACTAAACACACACAAAATGCAGGAGGAACTCGGCAGGCCAGTTAGCATCTATGGCAAAGAGTCCCGTTGACATTTCAGGCCAAAACCCTTCGGCGGGACTGTAGAGAAAAAGCCGAGGAGCTGGGTTTGTGTGTGTAGCTTGGATTTCCAGCATCGGTGCAATTGGAACTGCACTGTCCCAGATCGCAAGACCCTGCAGCAGGTAGTGAAGTCAGCTGAGAAAATCATCAGGGTCTCTCTTTCTGCTGTTACAGACATTTACACCACACGCTGCACCTGCAAAGCTAACAGTATTGTTAAGGACCCCATGCACCCCTCACACAAACTCTTCTCCCTCCTGCCATCTGGCAAAAGGTACCAAAGCATTCGGGTCCTCACGACCAGACTGTGTAACAGTTTCTTCCCCCAAGCTATCAGACTCCCCAAGCTATCAGAGCCTGGACTGACATCTACATCATTTATTATAATATTGTAATTTGTCCTGTACTGTGCCTATTGTTTTTTTAATTATTGTACTGCCCTGCACTGTTTTGTGCACTTTATGTAGTCCTGTGCAGGTCTGTAATCTAGTGCAGTTTTTACGTTGTTTTACGTAGTCTAGTGTAGTTTTGTGTTTAATGTAGCACCAGGGTCCTGGAGGAAAGTTGTTTAGTTTTTACTGTGTACTATATGGTCGAAATGACAATAAACTTGATCTGCAGATTTTCTCTTGTTTGAGGATCCACCAACCCAGGATTCTGATGTTATTAGGTGGTTTAAGTAGGGAAGAATGGCTGAGAGGATCATAGAGGTCTCTCTACCATCCGTTGGGGATGTTTATCAAGAGCACTGCACTAGTATTATTAAAGATCCCACCCATCCATCCAGCATCCGCTTTGACTTTCTACCATCAGGCAGGAGACTCCGATGCACGAAGACAAGAACGGTCAGGATGGGAAACGGTTTCTTCCCTCAGGCCGTTAGGCTTTTGAGCTTCCTGCCGCATCGCATTCGAAGTGTCACCGGTTAATCTGGTCTGTACTTTACAATATTTAATTTATGCACTTTAGTTTGTAATTTATTCATGATTCATCTGTAAATTTTATCCTTGCCTTCATAAGT
The DNA here is from genome assembly GCF_030144855.1 of Hypanus sabinus. Classification (NCBI taxonomy): domain Eukaryota; kingdom Metazoa; phylum Chordata; class Chondrichthyes; order Myliobatiformes; family Dasyatidae; genus Hypanus; species Hypanus sabinus. Next base: position 38,021,352 of record NC_082731.1, on the reverse strand, counting down.
GATGGTATGTTGTGTGTGTTATGTGCAGTAACACTTTACCCTGGTTCAGAGAAATGCCTCATTTCACTGTATCAAGTTAAACGACAATAAGCTTTGTCTGCTGGGAGAGTCAGCAGCCCAAGGAAGCAGGATTGAGATGTGGAAGAACCGGAGGTGAATAAATTTGAACTGAAGACCCTGCAGGAGGGGATGATGGTAACACAGGTTGACCATCACAAATCTGGAATGATTGGGACCTCTGTAGTGCCAGATTAGTGATTTTTCAAAGGTTCATTTATTATCAAAGCAGATGCAACTCTGAAATTGGTCTTCAGATAGCTATGAAATAAAGGAGAACATGAAAGTTATTCAGAGGGAAACATTAAGCCCACCTGCCCCTCCATCCAGTACAAAAAGAACAGTAGGCTGTTCATCAACCCCCAAAACCCCTCCCTTCACACAAAATGGAAGAACACTGACCCCAAAACAACCCTCCCCGTACAAAAATTACTAACAGAACTTCAATCCCCAAACACTCTCCCCTCACACAACAATTAAAAAAAAATACACACAATATAAAAACCATAGGTCAGAAAAACTTCGTAGTCCATAAACGCGATAGTCCAAACCATGAATGCAGAACCACAATACTATCCTCTGAAATCACTGACATTCATAGAAAGTGAGGGACACCATATGAGCAGAGGCCTATGCCCCATTTTTGTGGGTTATCTTGAATGTGTCGACTGAGGCATTGGTGTACACTGACGCCATTTTGCCAAATCACAGGTGGTTAGGTTAAGATTACAAATGCCTATAACCCCCTTGATAATCATCTCACCCTTGAATCATAAAGAGAAAAGACAGGACAAATGAAAAGCAATTCTTTCAACCAAGACCCGTCCTGGTCTGCCAGAGTTGTCTCCACCCAGTAGCCACCTCATAAGCAAGGAGCGAGATTTAGCCTTGGAGGGGCGTTAAATGCCATTGTCCAGGAGTTGAATTAATGACGTACACCTCGGTGGCAGGTAGATATTGTAAATGTTAACTTTTAACAAGAGCAAATGAGAAAATCTGCAGATGCTGGAAATCGAAGTAATACACACACAAAATGCCGTAGGAGCTCAGCAGGCCAGGCAGCACGCGTGGAAAAGAGTAAACAGTTGACATTTCGGGCCGAGACCTTTCATCGAGACTGGAAGAAAGAACTTAGAAGTCAGAGTGAGAGGGTGGGGGGGGGGGGGGGAGGAAGCAATACAAGGTGGCCAGCAGAGAGGGGAAGCAAAGAGCTGGGAAGTTGATTGGTGAAAGAGATAAAGGGCTGGAGAAGGGGGCATTTGATAGGAGAGGACAGAAGACCATGGAAGAAGGGAAGGGGAGGGAGCTCCCGAGGGAGGCGATGGACAGGTAAGGGGATGAGGTGAGAGAGGGAAATGGGGATTGGTGACAAGAGGGGGGCAATTACTGGAAGTTGGAGAAATCGATGTTCATGCCATCAGGTTGGAGGCTACCCAGATGGAAAAATGGAATATGAGTTGCTGTTCCTCCAACCTGAGAGTGGGCTCCTCGTGGCATTCGGGGAGGCCAGAGCCTGACACGTTTAACAAGCTTTCTGCGTTTGGGATGCACAGGGCAGTTATCTAAAATCAGCATTCGTCAAGTCAAGTCACTTTTATTGTCATTTCGACTGTAACTGCTGGTACAGTACACAGTAAAAATGAGATGTTTTTTTAGGACCATGGACACAGAACAAAATCTAGACGGAACTATGTAAAAAACTACACTGGACTACAGACCTACCCAGGACTGCATAAAGTGCACAAAACAGTGCAGGCATTACAATAAATAATAAACAGGACAATAGGACAGTAAGGTGTGAGTCCAGGCTCTTGGTATTGAGGAGTCTGATAGATTGGGGGAAGAAACTGTTACATAGTCTGGTTGTGAGAGCCCAAATGCTTCGGTGCCTCTTCCCAGGTGGCAGGAGGGAGAAGAGATTGTATGAGGAGTGCGTGGGGTCCATAATGCTGTTTGCTTTGCGGATGTAGTGTGTAGTGTAAATGTCCGTGATGGCGGGAAGAGAGACCCCGATGATCTTCTCAGCTGATCTCACTATCCGCTGCAGGGTCTTGTGATCCGAGATGGTGCAATTTCCGAACTAGGTAGTGATGCAGCTGCTCAGGATGCTCTCAATACAACCCCTGTAGAATGTGATGAGGATGGGGAGTGGGAGATGGACTTGCCTCAGCCTTCGCAGGAAGTAGATACACTGCTGGGCTTTCTTTGCTATGGAGCTGGTGTTGAGGGACCAGGTGAACACCAAGAAGTTTGGTGCTCTTAGGAATTTTGTACAGACGAAGAGTCACAGTGGCTTTTGGAACAAAGTAATGTTTAAACTGACATCAATGTGATGTCAGTTGTAATCCATCCTTTTTTGTTGGTCGTGGCAAGTTACCGGGGGCTGCTTCATACCTAGGAAAGCTCCAGGATGTAAACTTTTGCTGATAACTAACTTTACACCTGTGTGTTTCTGCCGCATTAGGTGCCCAACACAGTGACACGATCTTTTGATGCTTTCTAAACCCGTTGATTACCCTGCATCCTGTGTCGTCACTGTTCGCCAATATAAGGTGGTTTCATCCACATTGCAGACCTGCTTGGGACTTAAATTTTCATCAGAAACCAACTTATTAGACTAATTAACTGATTAGAAAGGCTGGCTCTGTTACAGGAGTCAAACTGGACACACTGGAGGTTGTGGTAGAACTAAGGATCCTATGGAAAATCCTGGCAATTCTGGACAATGTTTCTCACCCTCTGCATGCCACCTTGGATGAACAGAGGAGCACTTTTCGTAATAGATTAAGACAATTGCTCTGCTCCAAAGAGCACTATATGAGGTCATCCCTGCCCTTGGCCATTAGGCTCTATAATGAGTCAACCTATAGCAGGGGAAGTGATGACCCCCTCCTGTCAGATTGTTATTAACCTCTGTTCACCAGAGTTCTGTTTAGCTGTTTTATTTTTAACTTATTTTTAAAAGATTGTTTCTTCTCTTCTAATGTGTGTATATTTGTGCACTTGTAATGCTAGTGTGACTCTAACTTCCTTTGAAATTGATAGACTATCTATCTATCTATCTTAGTGATCTCATCAACAAGCTCAGGAGCTGCTCCCTTGTTTGCAGACTGTGTTTCACCCCAGAATGCAGTGGATGTTATGCCGTGTCACTGAAATCATACTCATAATCCAGTCCTAACTCTTTATGAAGTAATTTCACTTGTTCCTGCACCATCTCTCCTAACAATGCTCCACCTTCACCAACGCGGAGTGTAAACCACTTTGAGAACTTTATTTCATTGTGGGCATCTTCCGTTTTTCATTGTGCCCGCGCGCCTGTGTTTTTGTTTGATTTGCTGTCAGCAATGAGCAGGAGCAACTTTTCTTTTCTTTTCGTTTCTTTCTATCCTGAACTGTAGAAGAGCCTTTGTTATACAAGTCGCAAATGCTTTTCACAGTTTCAGAACTTCCACCTTATCTTGTGTAGATAACGTATGGTGTTTGCGATTTACACCACAAGAAGCACTTCCTTTATTCAATGAAGATTTGACTGGAGCAAGATAAGCACAGTTATAAAAATAAATACGGAATAACAGAAGAACAGCTTTTTAAAAATGGTGCAAATAGCTGATTTTGTTAATGGCGCCACCAAAACAGCTTGGCGCGTCGACGCGGGAAGTTTGAAGTTAGGCTGGCGAAAATTATGTCCAACCGATTGCCGAATTTGAGGATTGCCGATCGACCTGAAATTTGAGTGCCTACTGGGGGAGGGTCGCCCGAGTGGGACTGAACTAACCCAGATGGGTTAAGCCGCCTGGCTGATCTTTATGGATGGGACCAAGCCTGAGGCTGTTGAGGTAGTGGGAATTGCTGTGATTGAACTTCTTCAAATGGAAGTATTTGCTGGCCTTGTGTTTCCTGCTCGGATTGCTCTCCTTGCATTCCTCCCCATTGGAAAATGCTTTATCAGTGACAGATTCTGTCCAGAACAGCACACAAAATGCAACAGCCTTAGCAACATTGGCCAATGGGTTCAACTCAGACTCAAATGCTTCATGTTGGGGCTAAGAGTCTGATTTATTTTTCTGTTGGAACGTATTCATTTTGAAGACTGAGGGAGCCAACTTAGAGTTAAACGCTTAACTGCTGTGGTTCACTTGAACAGATGGAGTAGTCACGATAGGTTTTCCCTCTCCCAGACTTAGCAATGGAGGGATCTGCATTTAATGACTCCATGCTAAATATGCCCTGAGCTCAAAAACTTTCCTCTTGAGTATGCTCACCCGAGTTCACCTTCCAGAGTCTTCCTTCTGGAAAAATAACACCTGATGATATCTCTCCGTACAATTGGAAGATTAGAGAGTTTCTGATGAGAACATATAGCGATAGGCTTCATAAGTTGTTCAGACCACACTTGGAGTATTGGGAGCAGTTTTGGGCCCCTTATCTAAGAAAAGATGTGCTGCATTGGAGAGGGTCCAGAGGAGGTTTAGGAGGTTTATGAAAATTATTCTGCAAATGAAAGGGTTAATGTTCAAGGAGCTCTTGGCAGCTCTGGGCCAGCCAAAAGCCTCTGTCAGGGTCGTCAGTGGACGTTGCGTCCTAGCTGTTTAGACGTGCAAGCCAGGGCGGTACGATATGGAGAGCAAGCTGTTGCCCACGTAGCAAAATCCCCCTCTCCACGCATCTGATGAACCCAAAGGAATGGTGGAGACCAATACAGTTTGACACCAACAGCGTCGCAGGAGTTGAAGGTCAACATTGAACTCAACGTAGGACTGCTTTAGGGACTCCCAGCTCTGGATTTTCCCTCTGGGTTTACTCCCGAAGCCTTCCCCGTGAGTGGGTACAGTCGCTGGGCAGCAGAGGTTTGAGATCAGAGTTTTCCTTCTCCCAGATGAGCTGCCAACCGCAGCTGACGAGCCCCATCAGCCCAAAGTTTTAAGGCGCCAGTAACCTGCCTTTGTCTACTTCTGTCAGTAGAAGCTCTTCAACTGGCCTTAGTAGCTAAGCCACACATGAAGGCTAGGAGCCGGACTTGGTTGTCAGAGGCTATTTAAGGCGCATATCATTGGGAGCATTTAATAGTTAGTGGGAGCTTAAACCCATTACCACCCTTGACTGTAACAACCTTAAAGAACCTGTACTGGCCCTGTACTTGAGTTTAGAAGAATGAGAAGGGGGAAGTCGCATTAAAACTATCAAATATTGAAAGGCCTGGATAGAATGAATGTGTAGAGGATGTTTCCTGTAGTGGGAGAGTTTAAGATCAGAGGACATGTTCTCAGGATAGAGGGATATCCTTTAGAACAGAGATGAGGAGGAGTTTCTTTAGCCAGAGGGTGATGAATCTGTGGAATTCGTTGCCACGGCTCATTGGGTATATTCAAAGCAAGGTTGATAGGCTCTTGATTAGTAAGGGTGTTGAGGGTAATGGGGAGAAGGCAAAAGAATGGGGTTGAGAGAGGTATAATAAATCAACCATGATGGCATGGCAGAGCAGACTCAGTGGGCCGAATGGCCTGTTTCTGCCCCTATGTCTTAGGGTCTTATAAAACGCTGGCGGAACTCGGCAGCCCAGCCACCATCTGCGGAGAGGAGTAGAGAGCCAGCATTTTGGGCGGAGATCCTTCATTATCAGGATTTAACTGCTTTATTACTGAGACAGGTTCCGCCATTCCTCCTGGCTGTGTGCGCACACTGAGTGTTGGGCTTCTGACTGAAAACCTCACACAGTTCCAGCAGAAGTGATTGGGTTTTGGGTGTAACCCTAAACCGGGAGCAGGTAATTGGGCCAGTCGGGTGGGAGATTTTGGCGCTGCATTAGTAGTGGACGAGTACGTGTTTGTTAATGCTTCAAGCCTAGTAAAACCTTTGTGGTGCATTTGCTCCATATAGGTGCAGGAGCTTGTGGGATGTTTATGGTGCCTTAAGCCCATCGCCCCTACAGGGGCAAAGGCCCCCCACAGTGTCCAGAGTCTGTCCTGGGTCTTAAGGTGTCACCCATCTTCTTGGTATATCCTTCCTGTCTCTGAATTGAGGTCTTTGGAGCTTCTATTGGTGTTTCTGAAGCTCTGTGTTTTTATGGGATGGGGCTGCTAAACCCATGCCCAGTCCCCCCTCCTTTCGCAGCCGGGCGTAGGGCCGCCCAGGGCGGAGTTTTACAGCGACTTAAGGAATGGCTTCATCAGTGTCGCCATGGTTCTCTGACCCTGGCGAGGGGTTTGGGGCTGCAGTTGGATGCAAACTTGAGCCAGTTTATCGTGGAGCCTAATCAACAAGGGAGACAATGGAGTTTTGAAGGACATTGAAAAGAAGTGGAACTTTGGACAAATGTTCGCTACTTGCTATGAAAACTTCGGCCCATAAATGGGGTTATTTTGTCTCATTGTCTCATATTTATAATGCAGCAAATGTCCAGGCACCATCCTCTTCAACCCAGACCCTCTTTAGCTTATTTCTGTATAAGACCTAGGAGCAGAATTAGGCCATTCAGCCTGCCGAATCTGCTGCACCATCCCAACATGGCTGATTGATTATCCCTCTCAACACCATTGTCCTGCCTTCTCCCCATAATCTTGATGTCCTTGCTAATCATGAACCTCTGCTTTAAATACACCTTCCACAGTCGTATGTGGCAATGAGTTGTAGTTCTTGTGCTCCAATTTGACCTTTGAACCTTACACACCTAAGCTGCCAAGGCCAAACACGCAACGAGTCTCTTCCCCCCCCTATGATGCTCCTTCAAATCAACACTCTTCAGAATATTTGATCAGCTGGGCAAATATCAGTGATTTTTATAGTGATTCTGTGGAGAATTTAGAAATTTGTTTGGTTTGAAGCTGTGCAGATGCAAGTGTTTCGTATGGCCTGTTTTCCAGGCCTGCAGTACATTCTGCATTTTGAGCTGCACCTTCTGTGCCGTGCTTTATATAGCAAAGTTTTGCAATTTTTTGATGCGTTAAATTCAGGAACTGCAAAGGATGTGGTGACTTGTTAGAAAATGAAAACACATTGCGTTTCCTCTTTTTGCCATGTAGAGAATTAAGAACATAGAGAGCTGGGCTGTCTGGTTTGTCTGTTTTAGGGTGTGATTTTTAATGAATATTCCAGCCAGCAGACGAGGATTTGAGCTTGCTTACTCTGCCAATTGAGCACGGCATTTTCAAACACAGGATTTTGCGGGTGCTGGAAATCATTTTGCAACTTTATTTGGAGATCCGCGCGGAATAGGCCCTTCTGCCCCTTTAGGACACACTGCCCAACAACCCCCAATGTAACCCTAGCCTAATCATGAGACAATTTATAATTAACCTGCCAGCCAGCACCTCTGTGCTGGGAGGAAACCGGAGCACCCAGGGAAAACCCACGCATTCCTCAGGCTCCATACTGATGACGTCAGCATGGAACCCCTCTCTCTAGCGCCCCGAGCTGTAATAGTGTCGCACTAACCGCTAATCTTCAGCAGCACTCCCAAAATGCTGGAGGAACTAAGCAAGTAGGGTAACATTTATGGAGGGTAACACATATTCAGTTTCAGGCTGATACTCCTTGTCGGAACCAATGAGAGCCTTGGCCCGAAATGTCAGCTGTTTATTCCCCGCTGTAGATGCTGCCCGACTTGCTGAGTTCCTTCAGCATTTCGTGTGTGTGTTGCTATAGATTTTCAGTTGTGATCACCTGCAACTATCTGACTGCCTCTGGAGCCAACTGGGTCTCCCCATTCCTCTACCTCGTCCAGAGTGTTAGTTTGTTCAGTGGCTAACCAGCCCTCCTCCAGTCATTGCCCTTGGGCTTCATAATCGTCTGCTGTGGCTTTGGGGATGTGGAGATGGATACGAGGGTGGCTGCTTTGTTTTCCAAAGCAGGACTAATCCTGCTCTAGTTTCTCCAACACCAGATTGTATTTTCTGCACTCTCTATCCTGGGGTTCTGTGGCCATCTCTGCGGGTTGTCATTTTGAGCGGTGAAGAGGTCCTGAGACCCCAGGAGCGCCGCCGCCCGGAGTTTAGCCAACTGCGCTTGATAGGGTCACCCATGGCGGTAAGGCTCCGCAAGCCAACCGAGACCTCCACAGCAGAGCTGGCAACGTATCACAGCGGCATTGAAGGTGGAGGAAGGCTAAGCACTGAAAAGACCCCCAGTCATCTTGCACTCTGCCTCTGGACCTTGACCCCAGTCCGCATTCTCCCCGTGTCAAGCAAAATCACGCATGGGCATTAGGAAATGATAGGCAAGCCCTGGGGAGAACGTGCTCATCTCGAGTGGTCACCCTGAATGTTGTGTGGATTTCCTTTGGTTTATCCTTAGATTCCTGCGTTTGTGCCCAGTTCGCAGCATAATTAAGTTTTCTTGGGTTCTCAAAGCCTCCGAGGCTAAGGCTTGAATCCCCCTCCAGATACTGTGCTGTTACCCACAGTCGCACTTTATTGTGAGCTGAAGGAGTGCCCTCTTCAGATGCCACAGCAAACACACCCCTGCCCTCGATGGCATCAGATGCTCCCAATCACTTTCCGGTTAGAACGGGGCGCTAGTGTATAGTTCCTATTACGAGGGACGATTGATAAGTTTGTGTCCTAAGGTAGAAGGAGATGAGGTATTAACTTCAAACTTTCTCAAAGAGTTGAGCTGCATGTGCATAACGAGAGCTATATAGCTCATCTCCTTCTGCCTTAGGCCATGAACTTATCAATCACTCATCTGTGAACACTTCCTGGAGGTCCAAGATCCGTATGCTTCACGACCGCTGGACTAAGTGTATAAATGTAGGAGGGAACTATGTTGAAAAATAAATGTGCTAGGTTTTCTAGAATTGACTCCTCCTCCTCAGGCCAAGAACTTATCAATCACCCCTCGTATTAACATCTTAAACACGAAACTATCTGCTAAAGGTCTTTACTGTGTACAGTTTGGTGCTGCCTTTAACTTGGTAGCTGACGTATCCTGAAGTCCCAGCTTCGAATCTGACCGGCTCCTTGCACGTTTTCCGCCTATGCTGGGTTGAGCGTGGAGCTAGCAGCTTGGCCTCTTTATAAAATAAAAGAGACAAATGCTAAAGAAACAGCAAAGTTACCACCTGCTGTGCCACAAGATGCAGAGAGGAACTGGACTCGAGTATCCTAAATACATCTGACAATGCTACCGGAGTGTTGTATTGGCAATGAAGGCAGTATTACAGCTCGGGGTTCAGCTCTGTAAAGTGTGTCTGTATGACTTCTCCGTGGAATGTGTGGATTTCCTCCGGGTTCCCCCACTTTTCTCCCACAGTCCAAAAACCTGCCAGGTAGGTTAACTGTTGGTTGTAAATTGTCCCGTGATTAGACTGGGGTTAAGTTGGTGGGCTGGAAGGGCTGTGTCGCTAAAGAAATAAAGACCTTTTTGGATCTGCTGGGTTGGTAAAGGGCACAGTATAAATGGAAGTTTCAATGTAAAGCAATCAGAATTGAGCTGGAAGCTGTGGTTGAATTCTGTGTAATAGGAGTGTGTCACACTGAAAGAGTGAGTCATTGTTCAGCAGAAAGCCACTTCCATTTTTAGCATTTTAACGCATTGTGTATCACGATCGGATCCCGGCTTTGTCAGTCCCAGATTTGTTTACGGCTGTTTGCATCTCTGAGCAGGCAAAATGGAGCAGTGAACTGGGCTTTACTTGATTAATCCACACTCTTGTATTTGGCAAGGTGCTTGTGCGTACTCTCAACAGCTTCAGCATATTTGTGCTAGTAGCATCTGATTTATTCAGTGCACCTCGAGTGGCATAGATAATGAGACTCAAACCTCAGCTCTCTCCCATGCTAGATATTTTATTTGGAGATGCGGCTTGGGATCTGGACCTTCAAGTTGCACTGCCCAGCAACCCCCAACAACTGGGGCAATTTACAATGACAAAATAACCCACCTATTAAGCCTCTGAACTATGGAGAGGAGGTACACACTCCTTACACAGAGCTCCTTTGGCCCACGACATTGTGCTAGCTCTTCAGCCTGTTCTAAGGTCAATCTAACCCTTCCCTCCTATGCAACTCTCTATTTTCCTATCATCCATGTGCCTATTTAAGAATTTCTTCACTGTCCACTGCCATCTCCTCTGTGTTCCATGCACATCACTCCCTGTGTAAAGAACTGGACCTCTGACAAATGCTCCCCACAAACTTACCACCAATTACCTTTAAGCTTACATCCTTTGTATTAACCATTTCCACCCTGGGGGCAAGACTCTGGCTGTTTACTCTATTGAGTCATGCTGTGCACCCCTTGCCACCCTCTACACCTCTATCAAGTGCCCTCTCTTCCTCTACTCCAGAAGATGGAAATCGGAAACAAGAGAAAATTTGCAGACGCTAGAAATCTGAGTAGCACACACAAAATGCTGGAGGAACTTGACAGGCTGGGCAGCATCTATGGAACTTTTTGGGCTGAGACCCTTCGGCAGGACTGTCTCGTTTAACCTATCCTCGTAAAACATTTTCTCTAAGTTGATGCTTCAGGAATTTAAAAATGAATACAAGCAGTCCCTGGGTTACGTACGAGTTCCGTTCCTGAGTCCGTCTTTAAGTCGGATTCGTATGTAAGTCGGAACAAGTACATCTGGTACTATTTAGCGTCAGCTAGTCAAACGTTTGTCTTAGTATATAGTATATATTTTACCTTTCTATGTATTTAAAACATTTAAACATATGTATTCCAATAATTAAACCACTGCATTGCTTAGTAATAATTATAGCTTTCATTGGAGCAGGGCCTTTTACGTGCTCCATTCTCATTTTATCTGTTATCCTTTAAAGTTGTTCCGATCGTTGACCGACAGCAGCCTAATGATTTTCCAATGACTGATTACGTTTCACCTCTTTCCAAACGCATTATTATTTCCACTTTATTTTCAATCACGATCGCTTCCTGTCAATGGAACAGAAACACTGTGGGTGGTGGGTCCCGAGCTGTGCCGGCTCCCGAAGTCCGCTGGATCCTGAGGACCACCGCTCTGAGACAGGCTAAATGGGACAAGTGGGGGCTGTGCTGAGTTTGGATATTTGATCCTCCACAATATTCCGTGGGAATTTAAACTGGAGGTGGCAGTGTTTTTTTTAACAAGGTCGAGTTGCGAGCTTGACATCAACCCGGCACGGATGGTACGAGAGTTACTGTATCGACATCAACCCGGCATGGGAGCAGTCTCTCTCTGGATCGAACTCAGGAACCTCCATTCTCCAGATCTCACTGCGCCACCAGCTGACCGGAATGGTGGGGGTGGGGTGGGGTTCAGGGTGAATCTTACTAAGAAAAATATAAACCAAATACAAAGTTAAACACTCAACAGTGTCAACAGCAATGACTTAAAATGGTGGACGGCGTTCTCCTTCCTCGGTTCGTAAGTACGAGTTGTCCGTAAATCAGACATTCGTAACTTGGCTACTGCCTGTAGTAAATCAGAATGTCTTTATACTCTGAATCTTCAGTTTTAATTTGAACTTCCTGTCTCTATTTCTCTGCACCCTTTCCGTTCCCTGATCAGTAAGGCAAACCAGGGACGCAGGGCACCTCTCTTAGAATGGGTAAATATCCCAGAAGGAGATACCTCTGTATCGGTCTCCATCCCTGGAGTTTCCTCTGTGCTAGAGGAACAGAGCAGGCCAGGGGACATCTTAGGAGATGAACAGATAGTTGGCGTGACTTGAAGGGTCTCAAGTATTGAAGAGTCAACGTAACGAAGGGGGTGAACCTCTCGCAGCAAGACCCGGTGAAGGGTCTCCGCCTGAAACGTCAACCGTTTGTTCCCCTCCATGGAGGCCAACGGACCTGAGTTTCTCCCACAAGTACGACTGGCTGTCTCTTCAACGGAACCCGCGGCTTTGTTTGAGAGTGCTTACAGGTGGGCAAGGGTTGACATTTCACAAAGTTTCTGTTTAAACCTGTTGCTGAAGCCCCTGGTGCTGTAGATAACGTCTCGAGCACATTACCCAATACCTCCAGCTCAGTCAGTCCACAAGCTCCCGCCCATTCACACTCCCCGCGTCAGCCAGTTTTAATGGTAATTTTAGAGTGGCCGTCTGTTACCCCGTCACAGAGTGTGCTGGAAGGGCTTCAGAATAGTCTCGACCAACGCTGCCTGTGTATCCAGAATTGAAACCCTCCCACATTGCTCCACTCGCAAGCTGTGGTCCAATTATTGCTCAAGTTCAGCGTTTGTTGACACCATTTCGCAATGTGTTGTAATTCAGCCTTACCTAAAACTCTCTAAGCTACGGAGTGACCTTTTCATGCAATGAATACTAGCCATTGCCTGTAAATATCCTGGGGTGCAGACCCAGGTAGCCCTGGGTCAGGTCTCCAATGACTGGATACAATCCTGACCTCTGGTGCTGTCCGCATGGCGTTTGTGCTTTCTCCCACATCCTAGAGCCACGTGGAATGTCTGTGGTGTGCAGGTGAGCGGTGGGCTGGACAGTGGAAATAAAATCAGGATTCGTGCCTGCTGGCGCTGTAAATCCAAAGCGACACGCACAACACCCTGGAGGAACTCAGCACAGGCCAGGAAATGAGTAAACGGTCGATGTTCTGGGCTGAGACCCTTCATCAGGACAGGAAAAGAAGTCAGAGGAAGAAGTACAAGGTAGCAGGTGAAACTGAGAGAGAGGGAGGGATGAACATCGATTTCCCGAACTTCCAGTAATTGCCCATTCTCACTTCCCCCCTCACCTCCTCTTCTTACCTACCCATCGCCTCCCTCTGGTGCTCCTCACCCTTCTCTTCCGTGGTCTTCTCTCCTCTCCTATCAGATTCCCCCTTCTCCAGTCCCGTATCTCTTTCACCAATCAACTTCCTAGCTATTTACTTCACCCTCCCCCCTCTCCCGGTTTCACCTCTTGCCTACCACCTCTCCTCCTCCACTCCCTTCCACTTTCTTGCCCTTCAAGAGAACGTGTTCGTGGTGGTGAATGTAGGCGGCACGGGTTGAGGCGTTTGATGTTGCATTCTTTGCCAAGCTTAGCAGTCAGTTTGCAGACATTTCATTGCCAGTCGAGGTGACATCCTCAGTGTGCAGTTGGTGTTTCTCTCTGGGAGTGCTCGTGTTTATATCGGCCCTCATTCGCTTGCCTCGATCCTGATTGGCTACCCTGTCAGTTGACCATTGAATTCTATTGGCTTGCTCAGGCGCCATCTACGAACCCCAATGAGCTCAAGGAACGCGAGCGCTCCCAGAGAGAAACATTTTTATGCCATGGATCCCTACCTTTAACCTAGGGGTCTGTGGACACTGGGTTGCAAACCCCTCCTTTAGGACGAACGAGGGAGGATCTGGATGGATTTCAATATCACCTTGCTTAACCTCCGCCCCAGAGCCTTTCCTGGCCAATGAAGTACTTTTGAAATGCCATCCCTTCTGCAACATGGGAAACGACAGACAATCTGCATGCAGCAAAATGCGCAAGATGGCAATAACTGGTTTACGGTGCTGGCGGTGGATAGATAAGTATTGACCTGACTATTGAGAAGAATTGCCGTGCAGTCTTTTGTGTCTGACAGAGCAAATGAGGTTTATCTCATGTCTTGCCTGCAAGATGGCTTGTTTTTTAAAAAACATACAGGTTTCCCCCGCTATCCGAAGGTAGAGTGTTCCTATGAAACCGTTTGTAAACCGAAATGTCGTAAAGCGAAGAAGCAATTACCATTAATTTATATGGGAAATTTTTTTGAGCGTTCCCAGACCCAAAAAAATAACCTACCAGATCAAACCAAATAACACATAAAAGCCTAAAATAACACTAACATATAGTAAAAGAAGGAATGATATGATAAATATAAACCCTATATAAAGTAGAAATATTGTATGTACGGTGTAGCTTCACTTATCAAAATCGGGAAGACAGCAAGCCAAAATTGATGTGGAGAAAAAAAATCGGCACGTACACGCAACTGCCCGCACAAGGCTTTCATGGTCATTGTCGTTTCTCTCGGGGATAACACACGTATAAAGCGGGCGTCTTTTTCTCGTGAAAGCGAAAATCCTCTTTGGTTAGCGAAATCAGGTACTAATGTAGGTCTCTCGTAACAGCGAGCTGTCGTAAAGTGAACGTTAGATAAAGGCGGCCACCTGTATATAGAATTTTTTTTTGCAATCTCTAACATTTTGTGTGTACTTTTTGTTTGTGTAGTCTTCTGATCTTTCCAACTAAGCCACATATCCCTTCAGTAACTAAATTGTTTTTTTATCAGCTTTTGGTACCCAGGTCACCGGACTGGGGGTGATGGCACGTGCCTCTTCTGCGCAAGGTTCGCGGTGGATTGATTGCATTTTCTCAGTGCTGTAGCAATGACCAGTCTCTTGCGGTTGGTGTGAAGCTGCCCTGCACTGGCGGTCTCCTCCAGCACCATTCCTCTTGAAAGGCGATTATATAATCCCGCCTCCACCCGCAAGGAGTTTGTACGCTCTCCCCGTGGCTGCTTGGCTTTCCTCCCACGGTCTAATGACGTGCCGGTTGGGAGGTTAGCCGGTCATTGTAAATATCCCACTGCTGTCTGTAAGGAGCTCGTACATTCTCTTTGTGACCGCGTGGGGGGGGGGGGGGGGGGGGGAGTCCATCCTCTGCCGCACCACACGGGCGCCAGCAACCTCGTGACTCTTCAGGCCCATCCTTGTGCGTACAAGTTAACAAACGCAACAATGCAGAATATGCATGTATATAGTGCGGACCGCCCCCCCCCCCCCCCACCCCCACCCAAATCCCCAGCCCAACCAAAATCATCAGCTGACCAGTGGTTCCAGCCAGGACACTGTACCCTGCCCATGTCTTGAGTGTGTCTGCAGGTTGAGATCAAAATGGTCCACTAACCTGAACTTGGCAACCAGTAGGAATGGATCTAGTGAACTTCCTCACATCTCCCATCGTTCAGTGCATGTTCCAAGTAGGTGTGGTAGTGAAGGTGTGTCTCTGGTACCACATTTGTATATTGTGACGTTTTGTGGGCTGGCTACTTTACCTCACACTGTGCGCTTATTGAACGCCGACTTTGCATTTCTCTCTGGTAGATTCTGTGCAGTGTTGGGGAAGAAGGGCGAGCCACTGCGGATCCTGTCGCTGGGGTTAGGCAGGCGCCTCCTCTCCACCTTCAACTGAACCAGTAGTTTCCCTTGGTTACCAATATGAATGAAGTATCAGTTGTGAAGGAGGGTTGGCTTCATAAACGAGGTGAGTATAAACTCAGGCTTAAGCTTCTAAAGAGACTGAAAATGCTCGTCTATCCTAACTTGCACTGCTGACAAGACTAACAGGGTTGCAAGCACATGGCAGTACTGTCACCACCAAACCCCCACCCCCAACAACCACTGCACCTTTCTGATTAGAAAATGTATTTCTGAAGTTTTACTGACTCGGGTTATTCAGCCCATTGAATCAGTGCCAGCTCTCGGCAAATCCCGTTAACGTCATTAACCCAGTTCTCAGGTTCATTATAATTTTCCACAAGTACATGCACAATTTAAAAAGCAATCTTGCGGGAACAACAAAGGCAGGTCTGGCCTAATGTAAGCAGCGTTTACTAGAAAAACAAACTGAATCATACGAATTTTTTTTACAAGAGAAGACACAATTGTCCCTACACTAGGAGTAACTTGCAGGTCCAACAAACTTACCAATCAGCATACCATCCATGTTGGAGCAGACTTGATGAGCTGAATAGCCTCATTCTGCTCCTTTGCCTTCATTATTAAAAATCAGAGAATGTATGCAGTGTACAACCTGAAATTTGTATTCTTCACAGATGTCCATGAAACAAGCTCCAGTAGAATGGATGATAGAAATAACAATGCCCCCCTCCCCCATGCACACAGCAGCAAAAGCATTGACTCCCCACCAGTGCAGGAGTTCCCTACCTTTTTTATGCCATGGACCAATACCATTAAGCAAGGGGTCCACGGACCCCAGGTTGAGGTCCCCTGGAGCACTCGGAAGCTCACACAGTCATAATGAGTACATGCAAACTCTGCACAAAGCCAGACGTTGCTATTAAGCTGATTCCCCATTGTTTGGGCCCTTTCCTCTACCCTTGCCTCACCTAAAGTTAACCATCTTCATTCCCATCTCCTTTTATCCTTCGGTGTTCAGAAGAAGCTTCTCCAATCCCGGTTCTCCTATAGTGTCATCTTAATCTATTTAAACCTGTTCTTTGTATTTCTTCACCCAGAATATGCTGCTGTATTCTGATTGGTCCAGCCCAATGACCTGTGTCTGGCCGTTCTCCCCTGACTTCTCAATACATAAAACATAGAAGAGTACAGCATAAGAACAGGCCATTCGGCCCACAGTGTTGTGCTGAACCAGCTGTAAAAACAAACAAAAAAAATTCACCCAAACATGAATTCCTCCTACCTACCAACATCCATATCCCTCCATTTTCCTTGCATTCACGTGCCTATCCAAAAGTCTGTTAAAAGCCTGTAATGTATTTGCCTCTTCCACCATACCAGACAGCACGTTCTAGGCATCCACGATTGTCTGAGTCAAAAAAAACCTTGCCCCTCACACCCTCCTTGAACCTACCCCTCCCCCCACTTTCAATGCACGCCCTCTGGTATTTGACATTTCAACCTCGAGAGGCAGGGTCCACACTACGTCCCTCATAACCTTATAAACCTCTAACAGATCACCCCTCAGCAGCCTCTGCCGCTCCAGAGAAAACAACCCAAGTTAGTTCAGACTCTAGTGACTAACAGAGCACTTTCAGCCCCCAGAACTGCAGCCCAATGCATCTTTTTTTGTTCACGGCGTTTAATTTGTCCTTGAGACGCCATGCCCCTTTTAAACAGCTTCTATCCGTCATTTTGCTTTTGCAACCTGGTCACCTTTGTGCCGCTACACTCCAGCACCCTACTAATCTTTTAAAGATCTTCAGCATCTCTGTTTTCATTACCTCAGCTTCCCGGGCCACAAGCTCGGTATTCTGCTCGTTCAAAGTAAGCTTATTATCAAACTGCACATACGTCGCCGTCTGCTACCCTGAAATTTATTTCCTCGTGGGCATTCACTGCAGATTAAGGAAGCACAGTAGAATCGATGAAAGCCTGCATCGAAACGAAGACGGGCAGACAACCAGTGTGCAAGAGAAGACAAACTATGCAAATGCATAAAGAAAAACAAAATAATAGATAAGCAATAAATAATGTCGAGAACGTGCGTTGTAGAGTCCTTGAAAATGAGTGTAACCCTCTCCCCTTCCAACTGATGGGCAGAGTTGACTCCGTACTGTTTGTCCAACCTGTCCTAAAATGCAAAATAGTGTTCTGGGTGCTGTATAAAGAGACACTGTGTCCTCTAAGTGCCATTCCCGTCAGCGTTGTCATTCACTGACTCATTGAATGCTCCGTTGTCAGAAGGAAGAGCCTTGCTAGCTGAGTTCATCCCTATTTTTAAAGTGCTTATTCCTACAACAGAGCTTGCAAGTTGTGTTGTCGAATGAAGCTTTCAGTCTGTTGTACTATTCCTGGGCCATAGATGGATTATTCCGAGCATTAATCTAAACATCGCCTGTTTGAGTGAATGTTGTACCCTGTTTTAAGAGCAGGAGCCAATTAGGCTATTTGGCAACTCAAGTCTGCTCCACCGTTTCATTATGGCTAATCCATTTTTCCTTTCAGCCTTCTCCCCGTATCCCTTCATGCCCTAACTAATCAAGTACCTATCAACCTCTGCCTTAAATGTACCCAATGTCTTGCCTTGGGTGGACAGGTGCAGACGCACGTCTGAATGCAACACTGGTTTTGATCCATGAAGTAGATTTAATGCGCAGTTACACCTTCCTTTGCATGGAAGGCTGACCCTGAACACGGAATGCTGTCCTGACTTTGCTCACCTGTTCCCCTTTGCTGTTTGCAGGTGAATATATTAAAACATGGAGGCCCAGATACTTCCTGCTGAAATCAGATGGTTCTTTTATCGGCTACAAGGAGAAGCCCGAGAGCCCGGATCACGGTTTACCGCCCCTAAACAACTTCTCTGTAGCAGGTAAGTCCTTAGAGTGATTTCACTATAAGCAGACACAGTGATGAAGGGTCTTGGTTCACTCTTTTCCACAGATACTGCCTGACCTGCTGAATTCCTCCAGCATTTTGTGTATATTACTTTGATTTCCAGCATCTGCAGATTTTCTCTTGTTTGTGTTCCGACTACTACACTGCAACGTCTTTTCCAGGGATGCCTACCCTGAAGGAGTTTAAATCTTCCCTCTGATAGTTCAGTTGAAACCCTCTCTCACTGCTCCCTCTCTGTGATCCTCCGCTGCCCTCCAACATAGTCCTGATGAAGGGTCTCGGCCTGAAATGTCAACTGTTTACTCTTTTCCATAGACGCTGCCTGGCCTGCTGAGTTCCTCCAGCATTTTGTGTGTATTAAGCAGGTAGAATTTCCTTACCTGGTTGTACACCGTAACAGCAAAATTTATAACAGATTTATAGAACAACAGAGCACATAACAAGCTCTTTGTTCCATCAAGTCTGTGCCAAGCAATTACTCTGCCTAGTTCCAACAGAACCAGGTTTAATATTTCTGGTGTATATCGTGAAATTTGTTGCCTCTGCGGTAGCAGTACAATGCAATGCATAATAATAGAAAACGAGCAGATAGCAGTAAGTGTATGTGTGTGTGTGTGTGTATAATAGTTAAATAAGTTGTGCAAAAAAAATAGTTCATGGGTTGAATGTCCACTCAGAAATCAGATGGCAGAGGTGAAGAATCTGCTCCTGAATCACTGAGTGTGTGTATTCAGGCGTCTGTACCTCCTCCCTGATGGTAACAACGAGAACAGAGCATGTCCTGGGTGATAGGAGTCCTGAATGTCAGACGCCACCTTTTCGAGGATCACTGCTTGAAGATGTCCTGGATACTACTCAGGCTAGTGCCCATGATGGGGCTGACTGAATTTGCAACTCTCCGCAGCTTGCTTCGATCCTGTATAGTAGTTCTCCCCCCCCCCCCCCCCCCCCCAGCCCCCCATACCAGCCAGCGATGCATCCTGTCAAAATGCTCTCCACGGTACATCTGTGGAAATTTGGTAGGCAACAACAAATCTCAAAATCCTAATGAAATATAGCCGCTGTTGTAACTTCTTTGTAGCTGCATCGATACGCTGGCTCCAGGTTAGATCCTCAGCGATTTAATAGAAAAGACGTGAGTAAAATTACACTTGAATCCGGGGACATGCTTCAAACTGCATCCAAATTTGGCTCCAGGATTTAAGCAGACAGCGATGCTCAGCAGAAACTTGTGCCTGGATTGTTAACAATGGGCTGCACAAAATTTGGTGTCTTTGTTAAATACTGCAATACTTTAATATTCGGGGCATTAGAAACATAAAAACACAGAAGACCTACAGCACAGTACAGGCCCTTCGGCCCACAAAGTTGTGCCGAACATGTCCTTACCTTAGAAATTACTAGGGTTACCCATAGCCCTCTATTTTGCTAAGATCCATGTACCTATCCAAAAGTCTCTTAAAAGACCCTATAGTATCCGCCTCCACCACCGTTGCCGGCAGCCCATTCCACACACTCATTGCTGTCTGTAAAAAAAAAAAAACAGAATTTACCCCTGACATCTCCTCTGTACCTACCCCCAACCATCTTAAACTTGTGCCCTCTTTTGGCAGCCATTTCAGCCCTGGGAGAAAGCCTCTGACTATCCTCACGATCAATGCTTCTCATCAACTTATACAGCTCTATCAAGTCACCTCACATCCTCTGTCACTCCAAGGAGAAAAGGCCGAGTTCAGTCAACCTGTTTTCATAAGGCATGCTCCCCAATCCAGGCAACATCAACTTCCTTCCTGTAGTGAGGCGACCAGAACTGAACACAGTACTCTAAGTGGGGTCTGACCAGGGTCCTATATAGGTGTAACATTACCTCTTGGCTCCTAAATTCAGTTCCATGATTGATGAAGGCCAATACACCATACGCCTTCTTAACCACAGAGTCGACCTGCGCAGTTGCTTTGAGTGTCCTGTGGACTCGGACCCCCAGATCCCTCTGATCCTCCACACTGCCAAGAGTCTTACCATTAACACTACATTCTGCCATCATATTTGACCTACCAAAATGAACCACTTCACACTTATCCGGGTTGAACTCCACCTGCCACTTCTCAGCCCAGTTTTGCATCCTATCACTGTCCTGCTGCCACCTCTGACAGCCCTCCACACTATCCACAACACCTCCAAACTTTGAGTCATCAGCAAACTTACTAACCCATCCCTCCACTTCCTCATCCAGGTCATTTATAAAAATCATGGAGAGTAAAGGTCCCAGAACAGATCCCTGAGGCACAACATTGGTCACTGACCTCCATGCAGAATATGACTCGACTACAACAACTCTTTGCCTTCTGTGGGCAAGCTAGTTCTGGATCCACAAAGCAAGGTCCCCTTGGATCCCATGCCTCCTTACTTTCTCAATAAGCCTTACAAGGGTACCTTATCAAATGCCTTGCTGAAATCCATATACACTATATCTACTGTTCTTCCTTCATCAATGTGTTTAGTCACATCCTTAAAAATTCAATCAGGCTCATAAGGCACGACCTGCCCTTGACAAAGCCATGCTGACTATCCCTAATCATATTATACCTCTCCAAATGTTCATAAATCCTGTCTCTCAGGATCTTCTTCATCAACTTACCAACCACTGAAGTAAGACTCACTGGTCTATAATTTCCTGGGCCATCTCTACCCTCTTTCTTGAATAAGGGATCAACATCCACAACCCTCCAATCCTCCAGAACCTCTCCCATCCCCATTGATGATGCAAAGATCATCACCAGAGGCTCAGCAATCTCCTCCCTTGCCTCCACAGTAGCCTGGATTACATCTCATCTGGTCCTGGCAACTTATCCAACTTGATGCTTTCCAAAAGCTCCAGCACATTCTCTTTCTTAATATCTACATGCGCAAGCTTTTCAATCTGCTGCAAGTCATTACTACAATCACTAAGATCCTTTTCAATAGTAGTACTGAAGTAAAGTATTCATTAAGTACCTCTGCTATTTCCTTTGGTTCCATACACTCTTTCCCACTGTCACACTTGATAGGTCCTATTCTTTCATGTCTTTTCCTCTTGCTGTTCACATTCTTGGGGTTTTCCTTAATCCTGCCTGCCAAGGCCTTCTCATGGCCCCTTCTGGCTCTCCTAATTTCTTTTTTAAGCTCCTTCCTGTTAGCCTTATAATCTTCTAGATCCCTAACATTACCTAGCTCTCTGAACCTTTTGCAAGCTTTTCTCTTCTTCTTGACTAGAATTATTACACCACGGTTCTGCTACCCTACCATAACTTCCCTGTCCCATTGGAACGTACCTTTACAGAACTCCACACAAATATCCCCTGAACATTGTTGTGCTGGACAAAGATGGTCCGGTTAGTCTGATGTAGAATTGGCAAGTGGAATGTAATCTATAGAGGGAAGCAGTCGTCAAGGGGAATAAGTATTAACTGAGAGACTTGCACCACCAGTTTCAAGAACGGTTACTACCCCTCAACCATCAGGCTCTTGAATAGATTATTTATTGAGATACAATGCGGAATAAGCTCTTCTGTCCCTTGAGCCGCATCACACAACAATCCCCCAATTTAATCCTAATCAAATCATGGGACAGTTTACAATGACCAATTAACCAGTACGTCCTTGAGCTGTTGGAGGAAACCAGAGCACCTGGAGGAAACCCACAGGGCCACAGGGTGAGCATACAAACTCCTTACAGGCAGCGGCAGGAATTGAACGCAGCTTGAAAAGCGGATAACTACACTGAACCATTATTCACTGAACTTGCCCCATTATTGAAATGTTTGCACAGTCAGTGATCTCACTGTTAAGAACTCTTCATCTCGATATCTCATGTTCTCTTATTTATTGATGTTTGTTTATATTTGCACCTGCACGGTGTTGTCTTCTGCACTCTGGTCGATCGTTCATTAATCCTGTTACAGTTACTGTTCTAAAGAATTGCAGTGTATGCCCACAAAAAAATGAAGCTCAGGGTTGTATATGGTGACATACAGTTGCAAGAAAAAGTTTGTGGATCCTTCTCAATTACCTGGTTTACTGCATCGCTTATAAGATATGGTCTGATCTTCATCTACATCACAATAATAGACGACCATAATCTGCCTAAAATAATAACCCACAAACAATTGGAAATCACGTCTTTATTGAACTCATTCACAGTCCAGGCTGGAAAAAGTATGTGAACCCTTGAATTTAATAACTGATAGAACCTCCCTTTAGCAGCAATCCCCTCCTCCAAATGTTTCCTGTAGCTGCTGATCTGACTTGCACAGTGGTGAGGACAAATTTTAGACCATTCCTCAATTCAAAACTGTTTCAGGTCATTAATAATTTGGGGATACCTTGCATGAACAGCCCTCTTCAGGTCATGCCACAGCATCTCAACTGGATTAAGCTCTGGACTCTGTCTTGGCCATTCCAAAACACACTATCTTCTTTTTAAACCATTCTGTTGCTGAGTTGCTGTTGTGTTTTGGATCAATGTCTTGTTGCATCATTCAACTTCTATTAAGCTTCAGGTCATGGACTGCTACCCTGACATTCTCCTGTAAAGTGTCTTGATACAATTTTGGATTCATTGTTCCCTGTTTGCTGTCCATGCCCTTAGGCAGTAAAGTAGTTGCAAACCATGATGCTGCTTTCTCCCAAAAAGTTTCACAGTTAAGATGAGGATTTGGTGTTGGTGTGCAGTGCCCTTTTTCTTCCTAACATAGTGGTGTGCAATTTCTGCCATAAAAGCTCAACTTCTGTCTCGTCTGTCTACAGAACATCATCCCAGAAGCATTGTGGAACACCCAGGTGGACTTCTGCAAACTTGAGATGTGCAGCAATGTGTTTTTTGGAGAGTAGTGGTTCCCTCCATGGTGTCCTTCCATGAACATTCTGGTTCAGTGCTTTTCTTAGTGGACACATGAACAGAGACTTTAGCAAGTTCTAGAGAATCTCTGTAGGTCTCTGCTGTTAGTGTTGGCTTCTTTTTAACCTCCTTCAGCATTGCATGTTGTGCTCTTGGTGTGATCTTTGCAGGATGCCCTAGCAGAGTACTGGGAATAGCAACAGTACTAGCAGTAGCAACAGTACAGAATTCCCTCTATTTGTTGACAATTTCTCTTACTGTGGACTGATGAACACTGAGGTTTTTAGATACGCTTTTGTAGCCTTTTCCAGCTTCATGCATCTCTAGGTCTTCTCAGAGTTGTTTTGATCGAGGCATGGTGCACAGATCTTTCTTGATAAGACCTGACTTTGTGAGTCTTTTTTATAGGGCAGGTCATCTCTACAACCCACACCTCTGATCTCATCTCATTGATTGGAACATACAAATAGCTTTTGTTGAAGGCATTACCCCAAAGGTTCACATACTTGTTTTGAACCTAGATTGTGAATGTTTAAATGGTGTACTCAGTATTGTCAAGGAGTCCAGTTGTTTATGTGTTATGCATTTAGACACATTGTGTTTGTCTATCAATGTGACAGATGAAGATCAAACGATGTTTTGAATAATTAATGCAGAAAGCCAGATAATTACACAAACTTTTTCTTGCAACTGTATATGTACTTTTAAAATTTACTTTGTACTTGAACCCTATAGTCCAAACATGACGAATATTTTCCTTAGAAATTGTGATTTTGAATTGAAACCAGTGCTGATGATGATCAAGTCAGACATCATCATCTCCTGGTGTGGGGATGATGCCTCAGATTGGAATCCTTCATTGGAGTTGGAGTCCTCATTGGAGTTGGAGAAGTGAGGAAGGAGTGTTTTTAAATGAGTAGGGCTGCCTACTGCCCGTTACGCCGCTGGCATTTAGGGCAGCGATAGAGGTCGTCCATCTCTGGCGGTGTTCAGGGCTTCCTCCGTTGTGTTGGTAGCTTCCTCTTGGTTTTCACGACTGTCAGTCGTGCCCATTCTGGGTGGAGACTCAGGAATACCGTCGCTCTCAGATGCAGATGTTACTTCATTGCTTCCATTACAGTTTTTGGCCAGTCAGGGTTGTCAGCTCAGAGTTGAAACCCCAAATTGGTGGACCCCTCTTAGACTGACCTCTTACCCTTTGACCTGTTTGGCGTGGGTGACCCTGCCAAAAGCCAAAGCATAAGGCCCTGACTCCAGCCAACATGACTTTCCGGTTCACTGAGGCACGCAAACCTTCAAGCCCTACAACAAGGTTGTGGTCCTCCTGGAGGAAATGAGTAGAGAGAAATAAGACATTGGGGTGGAGATCAGGAACTTCTAGATGACACCATTCCTCTGGATGACTCCAAGAGTGGTATATGGTTGATCAGTTTGGAAGAGGCCTGAGTAAAGGGGCACGAGGGAAGGCAGGAGTTGCATGCAGTAATCAGCAGTCTTTGGAAATCTGATCTGCGAGGGGAATGCTGAAAATAGCAGCTTGATTGGCATCTAATGACCTTTCGTTGGAGCTGGTCAGTCGTGACGTGTCCAGGAAAGGCCAGTGATCCACAGGGGCCAAATGCAGTTTGTGTGACTGCTTTGTTAGCATCTCTGGTCAGTCCACGAGGATGTGCGTTTCTAGTTACCAGTTGTGCTCGATTTGACCACTGCTCCTCTTTGGTCTCCTTCGCTGTTACAGTAAATCTCAGTGGAAGTCCAAGGAACGGCATGCCTGTCTGGGTGCATTGCAGACCTCTGGACTGACGTTTGGACGTGATTGTCAGAAACGGCCATTATCTGTAATGTTAATTTAGTTTCTCTCTCAGCCTACTTTTCCAATCGCAAGTGAATCTGCAGATGCTGGAAATCCAAGCCACACACAATGCTGGAGGAACTCAGCCAGCCCGGCAGCGTCTATGGAGAAGAGTGTAGTCGACTTTTCCGAGGGGTTTCGGCCTTCCCCAGCATATGATCCTTGTTTGCCATCCTGTATTTGCACCACTTCCTAAAGGCCATGATTAATGAGAGTTCACCAGCCTCCTTGAGGGCACTAGAAGTAAATTGGAAAATGTCTCGTGATTTGGCTAGGATTAAATTGGGGCACTCCTGGACAGCATAGCTTGAAGGGTCTATTCGAACAACAACACACACAAAATGCTGGTGGAACACAGCAGGCCAGGCAGCATCTATAGGGAGAAGCATTGTCGACGTTTCAGGCCGAGACCCTTTGAGACCCGAGACCCAGGGGAAATGCAAAATGATAGGAGAAAACAGGAGGGGGCGGGATGAAGCTAAGAGCTGGAAAGGTGATTGGCGAAAGCGATACAGAGCTGGAGAAGGGAAAGGATCATGGGACGGGAGGCCTCAGGAGAAAGAAAGGGGGGGGGTGAGCACGAGAGGGAGATGGAGAACAGGGAAACAACTAAATATGTCAGGGATGGGTTAAAAAAGGGGAAGAGGGGCATTAACAGAAGTTAGAGAAGTCAATGTTCATGCCATCAGGTTGGAGGCTACCCAGCCGGTACATAAGGTGTTGTTCCTCCAACCTGAGTTTGGATTCATCTTGACAATAGAGGAGGCCATGGATAGACATATCAGAATGGGAATGGGACATGGATTTAAAATGTGTGGCCACTGGGAGACCCTGCTTTTTCTGGCGGACCGAGCATAGGGCCTATTCAATGCTGTTTCTCAATAAACAAATTGTGATCCCCACCCTGTCATTCTCCACAACTTGAACCCAACTTCTCTCCTTTTTGCTTTGCCAGTCCTGATGAAAAGTCACTGACTAGAAACGTTAACTTTTTTCTCTCTCTCCATAGATGCTGCTTGTTTTGCTAGGAGTCACCAGCAAAATTGAAGACTATTAGAAACGTTTTTCTTTTAAGGTGGAGATTCGGGGGGGCGGGGGATATAGTCAGGGCTGTATCTAGAGCAGGGGCTCCCAACCTGGGGTGCATTTACCCCT
The DNA here is from genome assembly GCF_030144855.1 of Hypanus sabinus. Taxonomy (NCBI): domain Eukaryota; kingdom Metazoa; phylum Chordata; class Chondrichthyes; order Myliobatiformes; family Dasyatidae; genus Hypanus; species Hypanus sabinus. The sequence continues at coordinate 37,995,405 of NC_082731.1, read as the reverse complement.
CTGTTCATGGTAGAGGTCCATGGTATAAAAAGGGCTTCTGGAATCAAGGGAAACAGGATAACAGAAGAATAGTATTTGATGGGATTGGTGATTGAATGTGGGTGGTGTTGGCTTAAGTGGCCTTGTTTGTATTGTAAATGCTTTAAGTCCCACTGCACTATCACACTGTTTCTCTGCTCTGATCAGAATGCCAGCTAATGAAAACGGAGAGGCCACGGCCCAACACGTTTATCATTCGGTGCTTGCAATGGACAACGGTGATCGAGAGGACTTTTCACGTTGACACACCGGATGAACGGTGAGGATGGGGTGGAAATGTATGACAAAGGACTTCAATATTGCTCTTCTCTTCAGGAATACAGCTCACTACCTCCCTTCTCTCCCCTACCCACTGACACCTTGACAGTTCTCCCTGAAGGTGTAGTCTTGGCGGAGCATGTTGTCCTGCATAGGATGGCCCTGTTGTACATTTGCAGTGTTTTCTGTGTCAGCTGACATCGTCGAGGGTCAGGGTACGACATGGGCGTGTGGTGAGCAGGGAGGTGGGCTGCAGTTTATCACTTTCCTTGGTAGTCTTTGCATTTGACAGATTTTGTATGTCATTCCAGCGAGTCTATCATAGTCAAGCAGTTGATTCTATTGGAATTGAGCTACGAAACTTTTGTAGAACAACGCAGCCTGGATCGCAGAGCCCCGGTTCCTCTCCGTCCTTGCAAAAGTTAAACTGATTTCAGAATTCTAATCTGGTTTGCTTTCCTCAGCTTAACATATTCAGTCCTAGGGTTTAAAGTTAGAATCGAGAGTAAACTTTCTGAAGTCCTGATGGGGATCCTGCTTTCAGTGTCTAATGCCTACGGCTGTACAAACCCTAACCTGGGCGAAAAATTAAACTAACTGAAGCACACTTGACAAATGGATGCTGTGGAAAATATTCGGAACTTTGATATTCTTATTTTAATTAATCTTGTAATGTGATAAAATGGAACCTGTACAATCACAGAGTGCTTTGCCATGAGCTAAGTGTGTACATGGCAGAAGGCCTGTAATGTTCTGATCCTTGTTCATTGTGTAACTAAGGTGTTGTGATGGAAAATAACTGGTTCTTTGAGTCTCAGCAGTAGAGGCCTGGACACACAGTTTTAATAATAAGGAATTCATTTACAAAGGGAAGTCGGGTCAACACAAGCAACTACAATACACAGGAAGCGGTGTGGGGACAGGGTACGGTTACACATACAAAGAACAAGGGAAAAGCACTACGACAGCTATCCCCCTTGACCTTGGATAGCTGCGGCTCCCTTACCAGGACAAACAATAGACCTTCCCAAACATAAATCAATGCACTTACCTTCAATGAGGTGGTCTGTAAGAGAGACCGAGCCAGGGGCAAGTCTCACCTTTTAAAGCATGGGGCTGGGCGCAATAATCCAATTAAGGTGACCAATGATTTAGGTGTGCATTGATTAGTTGGGAGGGACCAAATGTTGATTGACATGTAGTGTGTCCTCCAACTAGCCAGGTGGCAGTGCGTCTGTCACGTGGCCTGTATCTCTGGATACATAAGGGAAGGTTGATATACTGATTGTCCTTTTACTGCAGGACCTGACTCCCAGAACAGATAGCCAAAGAATAGCCTGAAAACCTGTATATTAAAAGAAACCTTGTAACCTGTAAATCAGAAGCAGCTTGCCATCCACGAGGAATGGAGGTGCTTCTCCTTGCAAGTAATAATCATGGCTTTGACCAGATCCACTGTGTATTTTGGTTCTTTGTTATGAGACCTAGTGAGAGGTACATGACATACCCCTGACACAATCACCTCACAAATCGCCCTCCCACTTGCCTCTGGCACGATGATTGCACAAAGTACCTCAGCCCAGAGATCTGGTGTGCAAGTGTCACTGAATCTTGCAGGAAGAAGAACCCCTTTCTATCTGACTTAATTCCAGGCTCACTGTGAATTATTTATCTGTAAGTTCGTAACTGAATCCAGAATTTGGCTGCCAGAGCACAAGGAATCAGTCTTCCATTGAACCTGTGCACAGTTGTTCTCGAGTCCTCCAGTGTTTGCTTGGCAGAAGACTATTGTGTTCAACTGTAGACTGCTGGAACATTTATGGACTCAGGGTCTATATATAGTGTGTGTGTGTGTGTGTGTGTGTGTGTGTGTGTTTACACGCACGCACACACATACACACACAGAGTTTTGTGGAAGTTTTAATTTTTACTGTTTTCTTTTTTGAACGACTCGGATGCACCTAACTCTGCAATCATAAGGAAACCAAAACATTGAAAATGCAGATGGTTCAATGGTTTCATTTGATATCCGAGAATGTATCCAGTGTACAAGCTGAAATTCTTACTCTTCACAGATATGCACGGAACAGAAGAAAACCCAAAAGAATGAATGAGAGAAAAATGTTAGAAACCGAAAGCCGCCTTACTGCCCTCCCGCACACAAGCAGCAGCAAAGCATCAACCCTCGCCCTCCCCCTCCCCCCCATTTTGTACCAGCAGGAAGCATCAGCGCCCACCAAGCAAGCCCGTGAGAGCCCGTGATCTGCAACAAAAACGACTCTCTGTAGTCCAGTACTTCAGCATGCCACAGGCTCTCTGTCTCACTAACAAGGGGCAGATAGGTGTCACCCTTTACACAGGGTAAAGGAGTCCAGCAGATGTTACAGTCTGAAGCGACGCTTACTCAAGCTCACCTGGCTCGAGAATTGGCAGACTCTCCCCCCTCCCACCCTCACTGAGAGACACAGAGGCTTATCTGGTTTGCAGTGTTCAATTAGTTTTACTAAGAGGATTCAGATGAATAAAGATTGTGTACATCAGAGCAGCCCTTTAAAAAAAATTCTTCCACACTACCAGTTGTACCAAATACCACATGTTTGTCCTGTGAGGAATGATAATTCAGTGGGCGGGTTGATTTGTGTGTGGAGGCCTCGCGTGCCTGCTGGCTGCAGTGTGGTAGCACTCACTGACTGTTCGCGCCCTTTTTCTCCAGTGAGGAGTGGATAAGAGCCATTCAGACTGTTGCCAACAGCTTAAAGCACCAGGAACCGGGAGATGATGCCATGGACGTTAAATGCGGCTCACCCAGTGACAGCTCGGGAATGGAAGATATGGAGGTCTCTATGCTGAAGTCCAGGAATAAAGTGGTGAGTGTGAATTCGACTAAGTACATTTATGATGGAATGAAGTTGTCTTGTTTTCTCTGTGCTACAGAGCTAAGGGCATTTCATAGGGAGATAAACCCCAACATGGTACACCGCCCATCCAGGTGCGGTCACCTTTCACTTACACCTCGGTGTTATAATGTAATGGCCTCACTTGCAATGGTGAGAGCTGATATAAACTGGTGACCCGCTTCAAATGCTTCGAGTGCATTTGCTCAGTCCCCTGTTGCTGTCTCTACCACCTTATTGCGATCTGTAGTAGCTTCAACTTCTAGCTTGTCCTTTCCCCCACATTTTTATTCTGGCATCTTCCCCCTTTCCTTTCCAGTCCCGATGAAGGGTCTCAGCCCGAAACGTCGACTGCTTGTTCATTTCCCTGGCCTATGGAGTTTCTCCAGCATTCTGTAATCTCTTCCCATTCTCTTCCCATTCCCACAGGCCTGTCCTCGGCTGCCTCCGCTACCAAGTCGGGGAAAACCACAAACTACAGCACCAGCTCATATTTTATTTAATTACATTTTATTTGTTTATCGAGATACAGTGCAGAATAGGCCCTTCAGGCCTTTCAAGCCTTGCTACCCAGCAACCTCTGATTTAATCCTGTCCTAATCACAGAACAATTTACAATGATCAATTCACCTACCAACCGGTACATCTTTGGACTGCGTGAGGAGACTGGAGCACCTGGAGGAAATCCACGTGGCCGGGGGAGGACGCACAAACTCCTCACAGTACCTGGGCCGCCGGTTCTGTAAGGCGTTGTGCTAACCACTTTGCCACCTCTGGGTAGTCTGGTGATTGCTTCACCCCCATTCGCTACCCTCTTCTCCTCCTGGTCCCCATAACCAGTCTCTCTCCCTTCCCCCATCCTCACTATATACCCATCACTCATGCACTCGTCCCACAGGTTCTCCACCCTGAATTCCATGTTCCACCTGTCAGATTCCACCATCATTAGTGTCTTGGCTCTTCCACCCATCAGCTCCAGCTTCCCCTCCTATCATCTGCCCCCTTTTTGATTTATTTGTCGAAGCATACGGTGAAATCTGTCGTTTGTGTCGATGACCAGCACAGTCCAAGGGTGTGCTGGGGGCAGCCGGCAGATGTTGCCATGCTTCCAGTGCCAGCACAGCATTCCCGCAGCTTAACCCTTCCCATACGTCCTAGGAATGCGGAACCACGCCAACCACTGTGCTACCATGCCACCCCCACCTCTTTACCCTTCAGTCTAGATCAAGGCCCTTAACCCAAAATGACGACTGTCCAATTCTCTTCTTGACCTGCTGAGTTCCACCACCTTTTTGAATGTTGTCCAATCCTCCTGCTTCCTCGGCCATTGGTTCCTGGTGAAACACAGGCCATTGATGACCTCCTTTCTCTATCATTCAAAGTCGATGGTACGGTTGGAGTTTATCAATGTTTCTGCAATCCACTGCACCCACTCTACAGGGGATTGGCCTATACAGCTTCACCAAATTACCCATTTCCACTTCTCACAACGGGGGAATAGGGTTGGACTTTGAGAGGCATCTTGCCCAGTGTGGTCAGATTAGCATCTGCACTGTTTTACTATCTGGGTTTCCAGTGAAAGTCTTCCACATGTACCTTGGGTAAAGCTGATGCTAACGGTATGTTTCAGAGATGGGCCAGAACTGAACGGAGCAATGTCCATTAGGAACACATACTAAATGCCGCAGGAGCTCAGCAGGCCGGGCAGTATCTATGGAAAAGAGTAAACAGTCAATGCTTCAGGACGAGACCCCTCATCGGGACTGAGAGGGAAGGGGTGAGATGCCTGAATTGGATGGGGGAAGGAGAAAGAGGCTAGCTAGAAGGTGATTGGTGAAGCCAGCTGTGTGGGAAAGGTCAAGGGCTGGAGAAGAAGCAATCTGATAGGAGAGGACAGAGGCCAACATAAGAAAGGGAAGGGGGAAGGGACCCGGGGAAGGTAGTGGGCAGCTTAGAGGAAGTAAAAGTTCAGTGGGGAATAGAGGAAGGAGGAAGGGGTATTTTTGTTTGCCAGAAGGTGAAATTGATACTCATGCCATCAAGTTGGAGGGTACCCAGACAGAATACAAGATGTTACTCCTCCACCCTGAGGATGGCCTCTTCTTGGCATAAGAGAAGGCCACAGATTGACACATCGGAAAGGGAATGGGAATTAAAATGTTCGGCCCCCAGGAACCCCTCTTGTGGTAGATGGTGCGGAGGTCCATTGGGAGTGCCTACCTCACCCTGTCTACACTTGGTACACATCTTCTGTTTTCACTGGAGGCGAAATGGTGTGATTCCACTCTCGAAGTGTAGCAGCAGCACTTAACTTCACGGCCCTTTGTGTTCAATCCAGTGACCTGCTAACACTTTGCTGTGCTCCTCTGATTTCAGACCATGAATGATTTTGACTACTTAAAGCTGCTGGGGAAGGGCACCTTTGGCAAAGTTATTCTGGTTAAAGAAAAGGCCACGGGGCGTTATTATGCCATGAAGATTCTACGGAAAGAAGTAATTATTGCTAAAGTAAGTATTCATTTCCTTTTCAGATGCATTTAGTGAAGAAAGCTTTAAGGGGCAGATTCCATCGGTCCCTCGTTTGCTCTCTCCGCAACACAGTACGTTTGTGTTCATAGCCTGGCACTTAACCTATTTACTTATTGTGATACTGCGTGGAATAGGCCCTTATTTCCCTCCAAACTATGCCGCCAGTCTCACAGTTTAATCCCAACCTAATCACGGGACAATTTACAATGACCATTTAACTGACCATCCGGTTCACCTTCAGACTGTGGAAGGAAACCCACACGGTCACGGGGAGAACGAACAAACTTCTTCCAGACAGTGGTGGGAATTGAACATGGGTCGCCCGTACAGTAAGGCGCTGTGCTAACAACTTAACCTGCTCATGTTCCTCATTCCTTTCCCCTCCTATCATCGCACCCCCCCTACCCATTCCCCTAACTCCGCTTGGATCCATGTCTATACAGTCTCATCGTGTGTCTGATTCTCTCCACACTCCCACCAGTCGCTGCCTGGTCTTTGTTCTAGTTAGATGAGAGATGCTGGAAGAAGGCAGGGGAATGTGGTTAATAGAGCAATTATCCACGATTGAATAGTGGAGCAGACTTGACGATTTAAATGTCCTATTTCTGCTCCTATACCTCTTGATCTTTATCACAGCCCATTGGAATGGGTCAAAGAAACTGCTTTGGATTCGCTTTACATAAAAGCATGACACGTTTTGTTTGCGTCAATGACCAGCAATCCAGGAGCGTGCTGGGCGCAGCCCACAAAGTGTCGCCATATTTCTGGTGCCAACATGGCACGTTCACACCTTTCGTACATCTTCGGTGCGTGGGAGGAAACCCATGCGGGAGAGCGTACAGACTCCTTAAAGACGCCAGTGGGAATTGAACCTGGGTTGCTGGCACTGCAGTAGTGTTAAACAAATCACTATGCTACAGTGTCACCGATATCCAGCTGGCTGGTTCTTGAGAGTTGAGCCGTCTTTCGTTGTCTTCAGTGTTTTTAAAATTGAGTGTACAGTCGACCCTCCTTATCCGTGAGGGATTGGCTCAGGGACCCCTCACAGATACCAGAATCCGCGGATGCTCGAGTCCCTTATTCTACCTGTCTCAATTCGGTGGATCTTCGGATCCAGCGGAACCCCAGACCTTCGGGAACTTTTGTTCCCGAGCCCGGCGCTGAAACATTCTTAAGTGTTTTATATGCATAGAAAGGTAAAATATATACTATATACTAAGACAAACGTTTGACTAACTGACGCTAAATAATACCGGATGTACCTGTTCCGACTTACTGAGTAAGGGAACTTACGATTTTTTTCGATCCTGATCCACGATAACCCACTCACATCTTCCCGTATACTTTAAATCATCTCTAGATTACTTATAATACCTAATACAATGTAAATGCTATGTAAAATGGTTGTTATACTGTATTGTTTAGGGAATAATGACAAGAAAAAAAGTCTACATGCTCGAACAACAAGTGCTGAAAGAGCACTTCCGGGTTTTCGCGATTCGCGGTTGGTTGAATTTGCACATGCGGAATTTGCGGATAAGGAGGGCCAACTGTAATCTCAAGTGAAAGGCCGTTTAGAGTCTGTCACAGCAACAGTGTGGAAATGGGGCCTTTGTCTGCACCGACTGTCCGCCATCCAGTCGTACTATCTCATCCCCATCAATTAAACACCTCTCCCCAAAATTCACCACTCATCCACACACAAAGGCATTTTAGTAGGAAATTAACCTGATGGCCCACGCATTTTGAGGATGTGGTATAGAGTCCTCACAGTCACAGGGAGAACCTGTAAACGCCACACAGGTCGGAATTGAACCCACATCACAAGATCAGTGAGGCGCCGGCTCCTCTACCAGGCTGCAGCACTGTCCTGTGTTTGGCCTTTGTCAGCCTCAGCTCACTGATGGACTAGCCAGTTAGTTCCTCTCCCCTTTCTACCATTTTGACCACCATCCTTTTGAAAATGATTGCTGAATCCTGATAGTCACAGTTTAAAAAAAAAATTTTATTCAGGGAAACATCCGGGATTCGGCCCTACTGGCACTTTGAGCCACATCACCCGCCAACCCTGATTTAACCCTAACCTAATAGACAGTTGGTGCAGGAGTAGGCCATTTGGCCCTTCGAGCCGGCACCGCCATTCACTGTGATCATGGCTGATCATCCACAATTAGTACCCCGTTCCTGCCCTCTCCCCATATCCCTTGACTCCGCTATCTTTAAGAGCTCTATCTAACCCTTTCTTGAAAGCATCCAGAGAATTGGCCTCACTGCCTTCTGAGGCAGAGCATTCCACAGATCCACAACTCTCTGGGTGAAAAAGTTTTTCCTCAACTCAGTTCTAAATGGCCTACCCCTTATTCTTAAACTGTGGCCTCTGGTTCTGGACTCACCCAACATCGGGAACATGTTTCCTGCCTCTAGCATGTCCAATCCCTTAATAATCTTATTGTTTCAATCAGTTCCTCTCTCATCCTTCTAAATTCCAGTATATAAGCCCGGTCGCTCCAATCTTTCAACATATGACAGTCCCGGCGGGACTGTTTATGACCAATTAACCTACCCACCTATGGACGTTGGACTGTGGGAGGAAATCGGAGCACTCGGAGAAAACCCATGCATTCCATAGGGAGGACATACAGAGTATGCCGGGATCGAACTAGTGTCCCACTGACGGCTACACAACCCAATCCGTATCGATGACATCCCCAGCAAAGCCTGCTCCTGGGGGGCATCAGTGTCTGTTGAACCTACCCCTAGGGGAGTGAATGTTTAGTGGGGGTGGGGAGGGTAAAATGAAAGCTTGTCTAAACTTTCCCACTTTTTCCCAATTGCAGGATGAAGTCGCCCACACTGTTACAGAAAGCAGAGTCTTACAGAACACGAGACATCCCTTTTTAACAGTAAGTGCAGTGAAATCCACTGTTTTTTTGGTTACCACCCTGTACTCCGTGGCTTCTGTTTACATGAAAATATGTTTGCCGCAGGACGATATTTACAGTGAAAGCATCTATGTGACGGGATATTGAAGCTTATTCTGGCCAAGTCGGTCCAAGAGTTACTCACTCTGTGTCGGTAGAAAGTCCAGGCAGTCGCCCTGGGGACTTGGTGAAATGAGCGATTTCCTTTGAGCCGTTTCCCCAGGGTTGCCCCCCACCCCCCACCAGTTCAAGCTCCTCAGTCAGCTGGCGGTTGATCTGAGGAGGAGTCTAGTGTTTCCGTGCTGTTCTCGGTTTAAATTCCTGTAGCACTTGTCAGTCAGAAGGCCCCAGAAAGGAGTATTAAATCAAATGGGTGTTTTCCACTGCTGTACTGAGAGAAGTGATGTCTTTATTGGGCAAGGTGTTAAACTTGGGCTATGTCTACCAGAGTGGCTCCTTTGGCACTTGTTTATTAAAATAAAAGTTTGTCCTGGTTAGTAGTCTCTTAACAATCCCTTAAAATAGGGTTCCCAGCCTTTTTTATGCCGTGGACCCCTATCATTAACCAAGGAGTGTGTGGACCCCAGGTTGGGACCCCTGCCGTAAAAGCTGATCTGATAATTTTAATTTTTATTTAAAGTTGCTGTGTGGAACAGTCCCTGTGGGCCCTTCGAGCCGCCCAGCAGCCCCTGACTTAACCTCAACCTATTCATGGGAAAACTTACAATTGAACCTACTGAACGGGAAGCCTCTAAACTGTGGGAGGAAATTAAAGTGTCTGGAGAAAGCCCACGGGGTCATGGGGACGCCAGGATTGAACTCTGAACTCTGATGCGTCGAGCTGTAATAGTGTTGCTCTCACCCCGACGCCCGATTACTTTCGTGGAATCTTGCTGTACAAAGTAAATAGGGCTGGCATGTCCGCAACCCGGTGTACGTGCCGACACTTGGAAGCCTGACTTGCTTTAGATTGTCACATGCAGACTGCTGTACCCCCGTCCTGTTCTGCGTAGCAAGTTTCCTGGAACGTGCTACGCTCTCACTTGACCCTGCTTCCCTGATTGCAGTGCCATGTGTGGGGCTGCTCGGGTTGTCGCAGCTAAGTCAAACAAAACCGCAGTTCTCCCAAACACGGCATTAAGTTACAGTAATGTGAATCGAATGTTACCTCAGCTTGCACAGGTGGCCTCCCACAGTGCGGTGTAGGGGGTGGGTCTGGTAAGAATTCCAGGCTGATGACACTGGCACGGGGGGGGGAGGTGGGGGGAGGTTGTGAGTTCAGTGTGTCGCATTACTAAGAATCAACAGTGCAGAAAATTCGATTCAACCCAGCTGGCCTGTGTAGGCTTTGTACTCTTGCTCGTCTGTTCCCATTGTAATTCCCTTTCCTCGACTCCTGTCCCTCTGTTCCCTGCTGTTTTTGTGTGTGTGTATCTAGCTGTTGCACATATCAACCTATTCCTTGTCTGCACCAGTACTTCAGCAATTTATTACTGGAAATATTTTGGCTATTTATTTACTGAGTTCAAGCGTGAGACAGGCCCTTCCAGCCCTTCAAGACCCTGATTTAACCCTGGCCTAATCACGGGACAATTCCCAGTGACCAGTGAACCTACCAACCAGTACATCTGTGAGACCGTGGGAAGAAACCGGAGCACCTGGGGGAAACCCATGTGGTCACGGGGAGAACGTACAAACTTCGTACAAGCAGCGGCAGCAATTGAACCCGGGTCGCCTGCAACCCGGGTGTTGTGCTCACCAGTGTGCTACACGATATCTGCCGGTGATTTTAAACCTGATTCTGATATGCCACCCAACCCCTGAAATTCATTTTCTTGAGGGCATTTTCAGTAAATACAAGAAAGACTATAGAATTAATGAAAGACGGCATCCAACAGGGTGGACAAACAAGCAATGTACCAAAGAAAAAGCAACAAGCTGTGCAAATGCAAAAAGAACAAGGAAAAAATATTCAATAATAAATAAATATTATTACGTGCCCGGTCTTATGACATCATCATTATGTGCTGTGTCGTAATACGATGACCATTACTGTTCTTGGCAAAATTTTCTACAGAACTGGTTTGTCATTGCCACCTTCTGGGCAGTGTCTTTACAAGATGGGTGACCCCCAGCCATTATCAATACTCTTCAGAGATTGTCTGCCTGGCATCAGTGGTCACATAACCAGGACTTGTGATCTGCACCGGCTGCTCGTACGACCATCCACCATCTACCCCCGTGGATTCACATGACCCTGATCGGGGGCTAAACAGGTGCTACACCTTGCCCAAGGGTGACCTGTAGACTAGCAGAGAGAACGACTGCCCTACACCTCCTTTGGTAGTCGTACCTTCACCCCGACACCCAAATAAATAAGTAACGAATCTTGAGAATATGAGATGAAGAGTCATTGAAAGTGAGTCCACAGGTTGTGGGAACAGTTCAGTGATGGGGCAAGTGAAGCTTTTCCTTTGGTTCAAGAGCCTGATGGTTGAGGGGTAGTAACTGTTCCTGACCCTGGTGGTGGGGGTTCTTGATTTTTATTTTCATTCCTGAGACAATTTTGAACATTTTGTATTAAAATTGTTGGGGGGGGGGCCTTAATTTGGAGAGCCACGGTATTGTGGTTAGCGCAATCCTGGCGATTAAGCTAGAATTAAACTATTGATTGGTAGGCGGTGTGTCTCACTGGGCCAGAAAGGCCTGTTCCGTTTGTATATGTAAATAAATAAATATGGCGGATGGAGTGATGAGCCACCTGCGTTCCATCTGCCAAAAGCGGACCGTCCTGTTGGCCAAACATTTTAATTCCAGTTCCCTTTCCCGTGGTCTTCTCTTGTGCCACGAGGCGGTTTCCCTCAGCTATTCTGTTCGAGTGGCTTCCAACCTGATGGCATGAATATCAATTTGTCCTTCCGATTTAAAAATAATTTCCTCCCCTTTCCCCCTTCTATTCCCCACTCTGGCTCTTTATGTCTTACCTGCCTTTCAACCCCCACCCCTGGGTTCCCTCCTCCTTCCCTTTCTCCTCTGGTCCACTCTCCTTTCCTATCAGATCCCTTCCTCTCCAGCCTTTTCATCTTTCCACCCACTTGGCTTCATCATTACCTTCCAGCTACCCTCCTTCCCCTCCCCCCTACCTTTTCATTCTGACATCTACCTCCACCCTTCACAGTTTTGAAGCAGGGTTTCGGTCTGAAAGCTGTTTACTCTGTTCCGTGGATGGTGCCTGACCTGCTGAGTTGCTCCAGCATCTCGTGTAGATTTCCAGCACCTGCAGATTTTTCTCTTGTCTGCTCTTTCAGTGCATCGTTTTGCACTTGGCAAAGTAACTGGACAGCTTTGCATCTGTCCATGTTCACTTAATCAGTATCTGTTCTCCCCGTTGCACTTCTGGTTTTCAGCTGGCTCTGTTCCATGGAGCTGATCTCCTGAACTGACACAATAGACAATAGGTACAGGAGTAGGCCGTTTGGCCTTTGGAGCCAGCACCGCCATTCACTGTGACCATGGCTGATCATCCACAATCAGTACCCCATTCCTGCCTTTTCCCCATATCCCTTGACTCCGCTACCTTTAAGAGCTCTATCTAACTCTTTCTTGAAAGCATCCAGAGAATTGGCCTCCACTGCCTTCTGAGGCAAAACATTCCACAGATCCACAGCTCTCTGGGTGAAAAAGTTTTTCCTCAACTCTGTTCTAAATGGCCTACCCCTTATTCTTAAACTGTGGCCACTGTTTCTGGACTCCCCCCAACATCAGGAACATGGTTCCTGCCTCGAGCATGTCCAATCCCTTAATAATCTTTTATGTTTCAATCAGATCCCCTCTTATCCTTCTAAATTTCAGTGTATACAAGCCCAGTTGCTCCAATCTTTCACATATAACAGTCCCGCCATCCCGGGAATCAACCTCGTGAACCTGCGCTGCACTCCCTCAATAGCAAGAATGTCCTTCCTCAAATTTGGAGACCAAAACTGCACACAATACTCCAGGTGTGGTCTCACCAGGGCCCTGTACAACTGCAGAAGGATCTCTTTGCTCCTATACTCAACTCCCCTTGTTATGAAGGCCAACATGCCATTATCTTTCTTCACTGCCTGCATGCTTACGATGAACAAGGACATCTAAATCTCGTTGTACTTCCCCTTTTGCTAACTTGACACCATTCAGATAGTAATCTGCCTTCCTGTTCTTGCCACCAAAACAGATAACGTCACATTTATCCACATTAAACTGCATCTGCCATGCATCTGCCCACTCACCCAACCTGTCCAAGTCACCCTGCATTCTCATAACATCCTCCTGACATTTCACACTGCCACCCAGCTTCGTGTCATCTGCAAATTTGCTAATGTTACTTTTAATCCCTTCATCGAAATCATTAATGTATATTGTTAACTAGCTGCGGTCCCAGCACCGAGCCTTGCAGTACCCCACGAGTCACTGCCTGCCATTCTGAAAAGGATCTGTTTATCCCTACTCTGTTACCTGTCTGCCAACCAATTTCTATCCATGTCAGTACCCTACCCCCAATACCACGTGCTCTAATTTTGCCCACTAATCTCCTATGTGATACCACAGCTGTAACTCGCTCTGAACCAACTGATTGGGCTTCAGAGTCCGTGGGCCTGCTCCGAGCTTCGTGTCTGAGGACTCACTTCCACTCCAAATGCGATTTGCTTTCTTTTATTGTTTGCACAATTTGTTTGTTTTCGCTCTCTCTGCATGTGGGATGTCGGTCTATCGTTAGTGGGTTAGGATTTCTTGTTTTGTGGCTACCTGTGAGAAGACAAATCTCAAGGTTGTATAAAGTAGACACACTTTGATAATAAATGTACTTTGAACTGGTCTTATTTCAAAGTTTAAAGTAGAGATTCTTTTTTTTTTGAGCATACACAGTAAATCTAAGATGCACAGTAGAATCAATGAAAGACCGCATAAAAATAAGCACACAGAAAATGCCGGAGGAACTCAACAGGTCACACAATATCTATGGTATTTTGTACGACCAGTGTCCTGTTTCTTTTCATAGAACCATAGAACATTACAGCACAGAAACAGGCCTTTTGGCCCTTCTTGACTGTGCCAAACCATTTTTCTGCCTAGTCCCACTGACCTGCAGCTGGACCATATCCCTCCATACACCTCTCATACATGTATCTGTCCAAGTTTTTCTTAAATGTTAAAAGTGAGCCCGCATTTACCACTTCATCTGGCAGCTCATTCCACACTCCCACCATTCTCTGTGTGAAGAAGCCCCCCCCCCCCAATGTTCCCTTTAAACTTTTCACCCTTAACCCATGTCCTCTGGTTTTTTTCTCCCTTAGCCTCAGTGGAAAAAGCCTGCTTGCATTCACTCTATCTATACCCATCATAATTTTATACACCTCTATCAAATCTCCCCTCATTCTTCTACGCTCCAGGGAGTAAAGTCCTAACCTATTCAACCTTTCTCTGTAACTCAGTTTCTCAAGTCCCGGCAACATCCTCGTAAACCTTCTCTGCACTCTTTCAGCTTTATTAATAATTCGGTGACCAAAACTGCACACAATACTCCAAATTCGGCCTCACCAATGCCTTATACAACCTCACCATAACGTTCCATTCGTTAAATTTTCAATTTTCAATTCGTTAAAATTTTAGCCATTGAATATGGTAATGCCCCACCAATCCAGCCACCTGGGATTGACCTTGTGCAGCTTGTTGTGACTGATCAAAATCACTGGTGGTATTGTTTGCTGGTTTTTATGATGTGGGTGATGATGGTCTTTCCACGACCATGTTCTACAGAAGTGGTTTTCTATTGTCATCATCTGGGTGGTGTCTTTACTAGACGGGTGACACCAGTCTTTATCAACACTCTTCAGAGATTGTCTGCCAGGCGTCAGTGGTCACGTAACCAGGGCTTGTGATCTGCACCGGCTGCATGTACGATCTACTCCCATGGTTTCACGTGACCCTGATCGAGGAGCTAAGCAAGTGCTACTCCTTGCCCAAGGTTGAGCTGCAGGCTAGCAGGGGCATGGAGTAGTTTACGCCTCCTTTGGTAGAGATGCATATCATGTGATATAGGCATCTTTATTCAGTACCAAAAGCAGGCATCATTCTAGAGAGACTCCCAGTAGAGGCTCTCAAACTCAGAAGTGCATCGTATTTTATTAAACCAGTAAGATCAATGGTAGCGGTAGGTAATTCAATGCAGCTTCAGTAGTTACAATCCTTCATTACTTTGGGTTGACAATGCTTCCTTTGAATTGTATGTCTACAGTGAGAGACATGTTCAAATACCTTTGCTAATTGCAAGCTTTCTAGAATTTACTTAACCCATTGTTGCCTGGATTGCTGCAAAGCAATTAACACAGCCCCATTGTCTTAACATTTCTCTCGTGCATTTCTCTCTGTGGGGCAGCCTGTGCTTTTAACTTCAATTTACTGTTTGCAGTTTACCATAAGAACTGAGGACTGGTTCATGCTTGAATTAATATCTGCTGCATTCACATAACTCCAGAAGACACCCTAACACAGCAGCTGCCACTTTCCTCCACTTGGGCTTCCTCCAGGTCTTCCTAAAGACCTAAAGGCCTAGAGACGTGTCGGTTCAGATCAGAACTGGGTTTAATGTCACCGGCATGCATCATGACATTTGTTAACTTTACGGCAGCAGTACAATGCAATACATAATAAAAACTGAATTGCAGTAAGTGGCGATGTTCCCACACCAATTATCTAATTTTTAAGTCTCCTTATCTCTCGTAATTTATTGCTATTTATTTATGTTTGCATTTGCACAGTTTGTTGTCTTCTGCAGTCTGGTTGATCTTTCATTAATCCTGTTGTAGTTACTATTCTACAGATTTGCTGAGTATGCCAGCAGGAAAATGAATCTCAGGCTTGTGTGTGGTGATGTGTATGTACTTTGATAATAAATTTACAGACATACACGTGCACACACATTAAACTAATAAGTTGAACAAAACAAAGTGAGGCAGCGTTCATGGGTTCAATGTCCATTTTTGAATCGTATGGCAGACCGGAAGAAGCTGTTCCTGAATCGTTGAGTGTGTGCCTTTGGGCTTCTGTACCTCCCCCCCGATGGTAGCAATGAGAAGAGGGCACGTCCTGGGTGATGGGGGTCCTTAATGATGGACGCCGCCTTTTGGAGGCACCGCTCCCTGAAGGTGTCCCCGATGCTGGGGAGGCCAGTGCCCATGATGGAGCTGGCTGAGTTTACAATTTCCTGCAGCTTCTTTTGACCCCTCCCTACCGGATGGTGATGCAGCCAGTTAGAATGGTTTCCATGGCACATCTGTAGAAATTTGCAAGTGTCTTTGGTAGTCTAATTTGCTGTTGTAAACTTGGGCCTTAGTGTCCAGGTGAGTGAGTGTGGGAGATGGTGGTTTGGAATGTGTGGAGAATAAATTAGGATTTTTTGTGACATAATTAAGTGACCCATTTACCCTGATCATACACTAACTCATCTTACTGAAGAGCCACTTTCCGTTCTGTGTAGCTCTACCCGTCACTAACTGTGATTCCTATTCAATGATTTCTCTTTCTCTTCTCTCACAGACGCTGAAATATGCATTTCAGACTAGCGACCGATTATGTTTCGTCATGGAGTACGCAAACGGCGGAGAGGTACGTACTTGGTCTGCACCCCACGTGTAGTGGCGCTGGTTTCAGACCAGAGTCCTTGGCTCACGCTACTCTATGGGGTTAACTTGTTCCAGTGTTGAAAACCTGGCTTGAGGTGGAGGGGACGTAGCAAGCACCCGCCACGATCCTCACTACAGGCTGTTGACAGATCCCGCGTGCTAGTGGGGCTCAGAAGGTGAAATCCAGGGATCCTGGGCTACCACATTGGCTTGGTGGAAGAACAATGCACACAAACGGCTGGAGGAACTCAGCAGATCAAGCAGCATCTCTGGAGAGGAATGAACGGTGACTGCTGTTGGCCGGGACCCTTCGTGGAGTCTCAGAGAGGGGGTGGTGGTGGAGAAGGGGTTCCCCACCCCCCAACAGCAGACCTGTGATTGTCCGTGCCCTCCTCTTGCACCAAAGTGAGGCCATCCTCAGGGTGGAGGGCCTGGTATTCTGTCTGGGCACCCTCCAACTTGATGGCAGGAATATCCTGTGGAACTCCTTCCAGTGGAAAGTCCCTTCGTCTGACTTCTCATTCTTCTCACCTGCCTATCATTTCCTCCTGGCTCTCATCTTTATTCCCCTTCTCCTGTGGTCCACTCTCCTTTCCTATCAGATTCCTTCTTTCTCGGCCTTTGCCGATTCCCACCCACCTGGCTTCACTAGCCTCTTCCCTCTCCCTCTACTGTTTTATTCAGGTGCCTCCCCCCCCCCCCCCCCAGCCCCGATGATGGGTTTCAGCCCGAAACATTGACTGTTTACTCTTTTCCAAAGATGCAGCCTGACTGGCTGATTTCCTCCAGCATTTTGTATGTGTTACCTGTGACTAGAGCTTTGCTGCAGGGAGCAGTGCTCAGCCCTCTGCTTGTCATACACATTCTTGATCTGGATGTGTATTGGGGGTAGGGTACTGACACGGATAGAAAATTGGTTGGCAGACAGGAAACAGAGTAGGGATTAAATGGGTTCTTTTCAGAATGGCAGGCAGTGACTAGTGGGGTACCGCAAAGATGAAGGGATTAAAAGTAACATTAGCAAATTTGCAGATGACACAAAGCTGGGTGGCAGTGTGAAATGTGAGGAGGGTGTTAGGAGAATGCAGGGTGACTTGGACAGGTTGGGTGAGTGGGCAGATGTAGTTTAATGTGGATAAATGTGAGGTTATCCACTTTGGTGGCAAGAACAGGAAGGCAGATTACTATCTGAATGGTGTCAAGTTAGCAAAAGGGGAAGTACAATGAGATCTAGGTGTCCTTGTTCATCAGTCACTGAAAGTAAGCATGCAGGTACAGCAGGCAGTGAAGAAAGCTAATGGCATGTTGGCCTTTGTAACAAGGGGAGTTGAGTATAGGAGCAAAGAGGTCCTTCTGCAGTTGTACAGGGCCCTGGTGAGACCACACCTGGAGTATTGTGTTCAGTTTTGGTCTCCAAATTTGAGGAAGGACATTCTTGCTATTGAGGGAGTGCAGTGTAGGTTCACAAGGTTGATTCCCGGGATGGCGGGACTGTCATATGTTGAAAGATTGGAGCAACTGGGCTTGTATACACTGGAATTTAGAAGGATGAGAGGGGATCTGATTGAAACATATAAAATTATTAAGGGATTGGACATGCTAGAGGCAGGAAACATGTTCCTGATGTTTGGGGGTGGTCTGGAACCAGAGGCCACGGTTTAAGAAAAAGGGGTAGGCCATTTAGAACGGAGTTGAGGAAAAACATATTCGCACAGAGAGTTGTGGATCTGTGGAATGCTCTGCCTCAGAAGGCAGTGGAGGCCAATTCTCTGGATGCTTTCAAGAAAAAGTTAGATAGAGCTCTTAAAGACAGTGGAGTCGAGGGATATGGGGAGAAGGCAGGAACAGGGTACTGATTGTGGATGATCAGCCATGATCACATTGAATGGTGGTGCTGGCTCGAAGGGCTGAATGGCTTACTCCTGCATCTACTGTCTATTGACATGTTTGGTAAATTTGCCGATGACCCCACAACTGGTTGCTTGATGGGCAGTCTAAGGTAACAACAGGATCTAGATCAATGGGACAAGAGGCCACACAAATCGGAGGTGGCAATAACTTGGACAAGCATAGTAGAGCAGTGGCCTAGGGCTGCAGGCCTCTCTGACATTGGCGACACAGGTGGACAAGATTGTGAAGAGGACGTATAGTACGAGTGCTCCCATCAGACAGGACAACTGAATTGTTCACTGTGTTACACCTGTACCAGGTGTTGGAGTGGAATTAGGCCATTTGCCCCATCGAGTCTGCTCCGCCATTTCATCATGGCTGATCCATTTTCCCTCTCAGCCCCAATCTCCTGCCTTCTCCCCTGTATCCTTTCACACTTTGACCAATCAATAATCCATCAGCCTCTGCCTTAACTGTACCCAGTGACTTGGCTTCCACAGCCACCTGTCACAACAAATTCCACAGATTCAGCACTCTCTCGCTAAAGAAGTTCTTTATCTCCATTCCAAATGGACGTCCCTCTATCCCGAGGCTGCATCCTCTGGTCTTGGCTCCCCCACGTAGGTACCATCCACTTTCTAGGCCTTTCAACATTCGACAGGTTTCAATGAACCCCTCATTCTTCTGAATTCCAGTGAGTACAGGCCCAGAGTCATCAAGTGCTCCTCATACGACAAGCCTTTCAATCCTGGAATAATTCTTGTGAACCTCCTTTGAACCCTCTCCAACGTCAGCACGTCCTTTCTTGGATGTTAACAATCACACTAAGATATTGTCTGCAGTTCTGACTACCTTGCCAGAGGAAGATACAATTCAACTAGACAGGTTTTGAAATTGTTACTGGGACAGGAGGGCTATAAGGTGTTGTATGGAGGCACTGGATAGGCTGGGACTGTTTTCTCTGGGACGAAGGAGGTTAGGAGATGACTTTATAGGGTTTACAAGGTCATGAAGGGTATAGTTAAAAGTGGGGTGGTCTTTTCCATCAGGGAATCTAAAACCAGGGGGCATGGGTGTAAGGCAGGGCTTCCCAACCTGGGGTCCACAGACCTTTTGCTTAATGGTGTCAAAAAGATTGGGAACCCCTGGTCTAAGGTGAGAGGAGAAAGGTTTGCAGATGACCAGAGGGGCACGTGTTTTCCACACGGTATGGTGGGAAAGGTGCGTACAATTCCAACGTTTATAAAGTACATTTGGGCAAGTGCGCGGGTAGGCAAGGTTCAGAGGCAGGCGGACAAACTGCAAGCAAATAGGATGAGCTCACGAAGGCGTGCCGATGCGCGTGGCAATGTGGCTGTTTGTGCTCTGTCACCCTGACTCTGATTTCGGCACTGCGGACTTAAAGCAGATTTATCGACAAAATGCGGTTGTGTTTGCGCGTTGTGATAAACCTGGCTTTGAAAGCTGGGCCACAGCAGTCTTACCAGATGCCCTCTTGATGAAATGCGATACAGTCCTTCTCCATCATTCCAGAAATGACTTTGATACTGGTTTGTCGTTGTCACGCCGGCCAAGATAAAGTGAAAAGCTTGTCTTGCATACAGATAAGATCATTACAATTTGATGCCTTCAAAAGTGAAATTCTGAGAGTACAGAGTTGTATGTTCCTGTCAGAATAAAAGGTTAACAGGTATCGCACACAAAACGCCTGAGGCATTCAGCAGGTCAGGCTGCATCTGTGGAAAAGAATTAACAGTTGACGTTTCGGCCGAGACCCTTCCATCAGGGTCTGAGGAGGGAGGGAGAAGACGCCAGAATAAAAAGGTGGGGGGGGAGAGAAGGAGGATAACTGGAAGGTGATAGGTGAAGCCTGGTGGGTTGGGAAGGTAAAGGGCTGGAGAGAAAGGAATTTGAAGGAGAGGAGAGTGGATCACAGGAGAAAGGGAAGGAGGAGGGGAATCGGGAAAGGAATAAGTGATGAGAACTAAAAGGGTCAGAGTGGGTAATGCATGAAGAGGTGGGGGGGGGTGTAGTTTGTTCAGCAGAAGGAAAAATCTATATTCATGCCATCAGGTTGGAGGTTACCCTGACAGAATACAGGGTGTTGCTCCTCCACCCTGAGAGTGGCCTCATCTTGGCACAAGAGGAGACCGTGGACTGTTTGCAACAGGAGGAACAGTATGAACTCAGGCAGTATCTGTGGACAGTTAATGTTTCGAGTTGAAACTTTTCATCTGGACTGTCATTTCTCTGTTAAATATTCCCTTATTTTCAATAGATAATTTAAGAGAGTGCAGCATTTCCTGTTTTCTTTGGAAAAAGCTACAGTTTTGTGAAAGGGATTAAAGGTTTCAGGACAGGTAGTTTAATGTGTATCTGTCAGTAAATGGAATGCGTATGATGGCCGGAGGTTTCCCCTCCATTCCCAGTGTTCACTCTTCCTCTTGCTCCCTTCAGCTCTTCTTCCACCTCTCGCGAGAGCGCGTGTTCACTGAAGACCGTGCTCGGTTTTACGGGGCTGAGATTGTCTCCGCGCTGGATTATCTCCACGACAAGAACGTCGTCTACAGAGATCTGAAGGTGAGTGTCTAGCCGTTAGCTCCATGGATTTATGGTCCTGGGTGGGAAGGAATTGGCACGGGATCATTGCAGGTGTTGGGTCAATGAGAAAAGGATCTCGACTCTTCATTATGGTCGAAGGAATAAGGTGAAGAATGAAGTGAGACATAAGGACAAATGATCAAAAACATGAAGGTAGAGTTGGAACTGGAGGTGCGTTCAAAGTGGTAGATATGGCCACCTGTTGACCAGCATGGATTTGAAAGCAAGGGGGAGATGGTAATGTGTCCATAAGACATAGGAGCAGTATTAGGGCACTTGACCCATCAAGTCTGTTCCACTGTTCCATCTTTCTTTATCCCACTCAACCCCAACTTTTCCCCATAAACTTTGACACTCCTTACTAGAACCTATTAACTGTGCTTTAAGTATACCCAATAAATTGGTCTCCACAATCTGTGGCAATGAATTCCACAGGTTCACTGTCCTCTGGCTAAAGGAGTTCCTCCTCATCTCTGTTCTAAAGGGACATCGTATTCTGAGGCTGTGCCCTCTGGTCCTAGACTCACCCACTATAGGAAACATCCTCTCCACATCCAGTTTAGACCTTCCAGTATTTGAAAGGCTTCAACAAGATCCACCCCTCATTCTTCTGGACTCCAGCGAGTACAGGCCCAGAGCCAACATAACCCCTTTAATTCCTAGAATCGTTCTTGTCAACCTCCTCTGGACCCCCTCCTGTGCCTGGAGAGCATAGATTTCAAAGCAAGCAGGAGATGGTAATGAACCCACTGTCAAAAAGCTGTGGTTTACAGTGTCGTCACTCTGAAAACTCACACTCATTCCTCAATTACACTTCATTAGTTTGCCCACAAGAACAGCCCGGTTCCTGTCACCCACACTCCTCAGAAGTCTGAATAGAGAAATGCCATTTTTTGTGCAGAATTGACCGGCAATTACGGGTATTGATATTGTGTGTAGGCTCAAATTGCTTATCTGTAAGATCAGACGCCATTCACAATTCAGGTGTCAACAGGAAATACCAGTTATCAACCAGTGATACTTTGAAGTTAAAGTAATTAGCCCTTAGTTGGTGTGTGTGGCTTGTATCCTTGATTACATCTTTATCTTATCTTCATATGCCTAAGGCTCCACCCTCTGCTATGCAAAGGGAAATTCTACTCTTTTAAGACCTTTCTTGCCTGGGCTGCTTAACCCCTTCTTTGCCACGACTTCCACAACATCCTGCTCAGAGACTCGGGCTTAAAACCAAGATCCAGGGTTTTGATCGAGTTTCTGCTGTAGGATTTCCACGAGATTATGAACGATCACTGTCTCTGCTGTAGCTCAACACAGTTATGTCTGTACAGGTGTGCGCCGCGTAACGGCCGATCGCATATACGTCTGTAGTCCCGATCGGAGAATGCGACGTAACAGACGTAACCAATCGCGTGTCTCTTGAGTGTAGAGCGTCATCTATCTTTTTGATTTTCTTTTGAAAATATTACCATGAAGTGCATCATGGCTTCCAAACGCAGCAAAACCACTCCTAGTGATAGCAGCAGCAGGAGGCAAAGGAAAAGCATTGATTTGGAAGTGAAACAAAAGGTTATTAAACAATATGAAGGTGGAAACCTGTGAATGCTATTGCTCAGGATTTAGGCATGTCGCACTCGACAATCATGCCGATCCTGAAAAACAAAGAAAAAATTCTCAAAGCTGTTAAAGGATCGGCTTCGCTGACAACTACAAGGCTCACCAAAATGCTAGGTATATAATGTGGTGTTCACACAGCGTCCAAATCACATAATGTCCGATTTCACAGGACGAATCGTGGACTTTAAGCGACGCATACCTGTCATGCTGTCTGTGTGCCTGAGTTGGAGGCAGTGGCCTCAGGCAAGATACGCTCGGAACCCACTTAGAGGCATCAAGATCCCAAGTAGTAAGGAGAAATCTGTTTCTGCCCGGGTATCCTGCTTCTTTCAAAACATCCCCATGTGGAGAACACCTCATAATAACCGCATCGAAAAAGTTTGAAGTTCAGTGTAAATTTTGTTATCAAAGTGCGTTTATGTCACCATATACAATATTGAGAATCATTTTACCCAGTAATCTATAGAATAATAACCATAAGAGAATAAATGAAAGACCACCCGACTGGGGTGTTCAGAGTGCAGAAGACAATTAACGGTGCAAATACAAAGAGAGAGAAATAATTATAAATAAGCAATAAATATCGAGAATATGAGACGAAGAGTCCTTGAAAGTGAGTCCATTGGCTGTGGGAACGTTTCAGCAATGAGACGAATGAAGTTATCCCCTCTGGTTCAAGAGCCTGATGGTTGAGGGGTGGTAACGGTTCCTGAAGGGATAGCATCACTGACAGTGTTGCTGTCTCTATTAATGTATTTATTTTGGAGATACAACGCAGAGTAAGCCCGACTGGCTCTTTGAGCCACGCTGCCCGGCAACCCTGATCTAACCTGAGCCTAATCATGGGGCAGTTTGTAATGACCAATTAACCTGCCGACCGGTACGTGTTTGGACCCTGAGAAAATCCAGGACGTACTGACTTGATGTCGGAATTGAACTCCAAACATCGATACCTCAAGCTGTAATTGCGTTGTGCTAACGGCGGCATCCCCACTGCAGTCTTAACCCACTGGGGCTTATTACATGCCCACCTGGTAATCCAATCCTGTATATTGTTGTGACTGTGAATGAAGTCACCATAGAGACACTGAAGCTGGAGGATATAGAAGTCTATATTCAGCCAAACAAGTAGGAATTATACTTGACACTCTTGGAAGAAGAGGCCCGCCTGACCCAGTATACATGAAGTTCTTATATGCTAAAGATCAAAAGTGATAGCAGGACAATTCTATAGTTAGAATGTAGCTACAATGCTTCCTTTGAATTGCAGATTGTTTTCACACCTCCGCCTTCACACCAATGCTCCAGACGCCTCGGGTGAATGGGTATTTCCCGGTTTGCAATCAATGCCAGTCTGCAGCTCCTGGAATAATGTAGTTTTGGACTGCATTTTAAACTTGATCCACCTTCAGGTCTGATGACTGGTTGCTATTGAAATCAATATATGACCATTACTCCAGAATATGCCCCAACGCGTATTAACATCTCTCTGGTCTTTATAGTGTCTTCAATTTAGCAAAATGCCAGCAAGTGGCATAGTGGCATCAGTGCTGGACTTTGGGGCGAGAGGTCCCAAGTTTGAATCCAGCCGGCTCCCGTTAAGAGCTGGTGATCTCTTTAAAAAAAACAAACTCGCCCGGCAGAAGGCAGTGGCAACTGTGTAACTTGCCTAGCACGCGATTTCCCAATGCGTCAGAGTGGCATGGAAGGAAATCGTCTGCTACCTGGAAACAATTCTGGATGCAAAGTACCTAATTTAGCAAAATGTCCCAGAAACTCTGCTGGGACAACGCATGAGAAAATATTGATAGAGTCATTACAAGCGAGTCTAGTCACGGGCCTGGGGAAGGGAATTTCAACAACAGCCCCGGCAGATGAGTTTGTGTTGGACAGTGTATAACGTGTGTTTGGTTTGCCAACAGCTGGAAAACCTCATGTTGGATAAAGACGGACACATCAAGATTACAGACTTCGGCCTCTGCAAGGAGGGGATCACGGACGGTGCAACCATGAAGACCTTCTGCGGGACCCCAGAGTACCTGGCCCCCGAGGTGAGTTTTCCTGACCTACACCCATAAATTCCTCAACACAGAACAGCAGCACAGCCAGGGAGCTGGGATCCTGTTCTCTCTGTACCTCCCGAAGCAACCTCCAAGTCAAAGTCCAAAGTAAAATTTATTATCAGAGAACATGCATACAACCCTGAGATTCATTTTCCTGTGGGCATACTGTGTAGAACAGTAACTATAAACAGGATCAATGAAAGAGCAAGAACATAGAAGACAACAAACTGTGCAAACGCAAATATAAATAAATAGCAAAAAATAACGAGAGCATGAGGTAACAAGGTAGAGTCCTCAAAGTGAGATCATTGGTTGTGGGAACATCTCAATAGATGAGTGTAGTTATCCCTTTCATTCAAGAGCCAAGTGGTTGAGGGGTAGTAACTGTTCTTGAAACTGGTGTTGCAAGTCTTGAGGCTTTTGCACCTAATGGCAGCAGTGAGAAAATAGCATGGCCTGAGTGGTGGGGGTCCCTGACGATGGATGCCGCTTTCCTGCGGCAGCGCTCTGTGTAGGTGTGCTCAGAGGTGGGGAGGGCTTTACCCGTGTCCCACTACCTATTGTAGGATTTTCCTCTCTGAGGCATTGGTGTTCCCATGCCAGGCCATAATGCAGTCAGTCAGCACACTTTCCACCACACAACTGTAGAAGATCGCCAAGGTTTTTGATGACATGCCAAATCTCCAACATATAAGATTATTAAGGGATTGGACAAGATAGAGGCAGGAAATATGTTCCAGATGCTGGGAGAAGTCCAGTACCAGAGGGCATGGTTTGAGAATAAGGGGAAGGTCATCTAGGACAGAGTTAAGGAAAAACTTCTTCTCCCAGAGAGTTGTGGGGGTCTGGAATGCACTGCCTCGGAAGGCAGTGGAGGCCAATTCAATGGATGCTTTCAAGAAGGAGCTAGATAGGTATCTTATGGATAGGGGAATCAAGGGATATGGGGACAAGGCAGGAACCGGGTATTGATAGTAGGTGATCAGCCACGATCTCAGAATGGCAGTGCAGGCTCGAAGGGCCGAATTATCTACTTCTGCACCTATTGTCTATTGACTCCTAAGGAAGTCGAGAGGCTGTCGTGTTTACTTTACAGTTACGTTTATATGATGCGTCCAGGACAGGACCTCTGAATTTAAAGTTGCTGACCCTCTCCACCTCTGATCCTCCAATGAGGACTGGCCCATGGACCCCTGGTTTCCCTCTCCTGAAGTCTACAATCTGTTAAACTTGCAATGAAAATAAACCAGTGCAGCAACTTGGTGGGCCGAATGGCATCGAAGTACAACACACACAAAACGCTGGAGGAACCCAGCAGGCCAGGCAGCATCTACGGGAAAGAGTAAATGGTCAACGTTTCGGGCCAAAGCCCTTCACCATTTTGTGTGTGTTGCTTTGAATTTCCAGCACCTTCAAGTTTTTTTTTGGGTTTCTGACATCCACAGTATCTTGTGTCTAGTCCCTTTTACTAGCAATTCAGTCTCCCAGTTAACTGGTAGGGCACAGCTCTCCCTTGTAATCCTTGGGTAACTTTCCTCTTTCCAAGGTGGGTGGGTTGTGCTGCTGGTGATTTTGGTCGATGTTGGGGGGTGGGGTGTTGCACTGCTGGCAAATTGGGGTTGGTGAGGAGGGGGTAATTGTGCTGCCACTGATTTCGAGTTGGGGGGTTGCGTTGCCAATGATCTTTGGGTCCAGGAGGGTTCTGCTAATGGTTTAGGGTCATGGGGGGCTCTGCCAGCAGTTTGGAGTTCAGAAAGGGTTCTGGGGAGGGTTCTGCCAGTGGTTTAGGTTCATGGGGAGCTGTTCCAGCAGTTTGGAGTCCAGGGAGGACTCTGCTGATGGTTTGGGATCCCGGGAGGGGGAGAGGGCACTGTCAGCAGTTTGGAGTCCAGGGAGGACTCTGCTGATGGTTTGGGATCCTGGGAGGGGGAGAGGGGCACTGCCAGTGGTTTGGAGTCCAGGGAGGACTCTGCTGATGGTTTGGGATCCTGGGAGGGGGAGAGGGGCACTGTCAGCGGTTTGGAGTCCAGGGAGGACTCTGCTGATGGTTTGGGATCCTGGGAGGGGGAGAGGGGCACTGTCAGCGGTTTGGAGTCCAGGGAGGACTCTGCTGATGGTTTGGGATCCCGGGAGGGGGAGAGGGGCACTGTCAGCGGTTTGGAGTCCAGGGAGGACTCTGCTGATGGTTTGGGATCCCGGGAGGGGGAGAGGGGCACTGTCAGCGGTTTGGAGTCCAGGGAGGACTCTGCTGATGGTTTGGGATCCCGGGAGGGGGAGAGGGCACTGTCAGCGGTTTGGAGTCCAGGGAGGACTCTGCTGATGGTTTGGGATCCCGGGAGGGGGAGAGGGGCACTGTCAGCGGTTTGGAGTCCAGGGAGGACTCTGCCGATGGTTTGGGATCCCGGGAGGGGGAGAGGGGCACTGTCAGCGGTTTGGAGTCCAGGGAGGACTCTGCTGATGGTTTGGGATCCCGGGAGGGGGAGAGGGGCACTGTCAGCGGTTTGGGTTGGGGATGCTACATCTGAAATTGTGAATTGACACTGAGCACCTAAGTGTGTGGTGTTCATACCTGGGCTGACCCTTGCTCTGGTCCTCCTGTGTGATCTGTTGTGTGGTCTCCTGGGCTCGACTGCTCATCTCCTTCAAGAGTAGATAACGTGTAACCCACCAAAGCAAGGTGCACTGGCCGGGAGAGGCCAGAGCAACATGCTCATTGCAGAACTCAGCAGGTCAGGCAGCATCTGTGGAATGAATGGATTGTCGACGTTTCGGGCCGAGGCCCTACCCTGCGGCTGGGAAGGAAGGGGGAGGTTGGCAGAACACAGAGGTGGGGGAGGGAAAGTGGGGCAATCTAGTAGGTGATGGGTGGAGCCTGTGGGGTAAGGGGTGGGGGGTGAAGTAAGAAGCTGGAAGGTGATAGGTGGAAAAGGTAAAGCACTCAAAGAAAGAACCTGATAGGAGAGGAGAATGGTCATGGGAGAAAGGGGGAGCACCAGGGGCCTAGCTCCTGAATCTGCATTGCTACAAATATCTGCATAAATACAGCTGGGAGAAGTAGAAACTAGAATCTGTTGCTCCTTTGCTGTTGGTTCACCATCTGGGATTTTGAAGCTTGAGATTTCCGTACTGGATCCCAAGGCGCTGTCTCTGACCGCAGCTCCGATCTCCCCCTAGGTACTGGAGGACAACGATTATGGCCGAGCCGTGGACTGGTGGGGCCTCGGGGTGGTGATGTATGAGATGATGTGCGGCCGGCTGCCGTTCTACAACCAGGACCACGAGAAACTCTTTGAGCTGATCCTGATGGAAGAGATCCGGTTCCCTCGCACCTTGTCCCCAGAAGCTAAAATGCTCCTCTCAGGGCTCCTAAAGAAAGATCCCAAACAGAGGTAAGGGCATTGAAGGGCATGTTCCTTAAAGATCTGAAATCGCAGTGTTGTAACTGTAAATGACGTCACCAGAGGGACACAGCTGGTGGATGTGAAAGTCATAAAAGTTTTTATTTAGGACACACACGAGCTGCAGACTTTGGGTCACTCAAGAGAGGGGCTTCCCAACCCAACATTTTTAATAACAGGACATTTTCTAAAATTACAATGCACTCATAATGCTTCTTTTCAGTTTCATGTAATTTTTCAAACAGCTGGATCTTCTCACCAATACACTCAAAATGAGCGTTAATTACCATGGTCTCTGAGTCATATTCATGCGGTGAAGTGTTGATTGTAATCGTGCATTTGCAGACGTCTGAAGCCAATTGGATGTTTCCTGTTCTAAGCTGCATTTTAAATTTAATCTACAATCCATATTCAGATCTGAAGGTTGGTTGCTGTTGAGATAAATATTTGCTAAATACCCTAGCTCCAGAATATACCCTAACAACAGCTCAGTCACACCACCCCAGCACAACACTGTCCAGTCAATAGACAATAGGTGCAGGAGTAGGCCATTCAGCCTTTCGAGCCTGCACCACCATTAAATGTGATCATGGATGATCATCCACAATCGGTACCCCGTTCCTGCCTTCTCCCCATATCCCTTGACTCCGCTATCTTTAAGAGCTCCATCTAACTCTTTCTTGAAAGCATCCAGAGAATTTGCCTCCACTGCCTTCTGAGAAAGGGCATTCCATAGATCCACAACTCTCTGTATGAATATGTTTTTCCTTAACTCCGTTCTAAATGGCCTACCCCTTATTTTTAAACTGTGGCCTCTGGTTCTAGACTCCCCCCCCCCCCCCCCCCCCCCCCAACATCAGGAACATGGTTCCTGCCTCGAGCATGTCCAATCCCTTAATAATCTTATATGTTTCAATCAGATCCCCTCTCATCCTAAATTCCAGTGTATACAAGCCCAGTTACTCCAATCTTTCAACATATGACAGTCCCGCCACCCTGGGAATTAACCTTGTGAACCTATGCTGCACTCCCTCAATAGCAAGAATGTCCTTCCTCAAATTTGGAGATCAAAACTGAACACAGTACTCAACGTGTGGTCTCACCAGGGCCCTGTACAACTGCAGAAGGACCTCTTTGCTCCTTTACTTAACTCCCCTTGTTATGAAGGCCAACGTGCCTTTAGCTTTCTTCACTGCCTGCTGTACCTGCATGCTTACTGTCAGTGACTGATGAACAAGGACACCTAGATCTCGTTGTACTTCCCCTTTTGCTAACCTGACACCACTCAGATGGTAATCTGCCTTCCTGTTCTTGCCACCAAAGCAGATAAAGTCACATTTATCCACATTAAACTGCATCTACCATGCATATGCCCACTCACCCAACCTGTCCAAGTCACCCTGCATTCTCATAACATCCTCCTGACATTTCACACTGCCACCCAGCTTTGTGTCATCTGCAAATTTGCTAATGTTACTTTTAATCCTTTCATCTAAATCATTAATGTATATTGTAAACAGCTGCGGTCCAAACTTTTCTCCCAAGGACTCCCTTTCATTCTGTCTGCTGTCTTTCATTTCAAGTAGCATTAAATGCACCATGCAGGCCTTCATAATACCTGGCTTGTGTATAGCCCTTTGGTGGCAGGGTGGAGATGCGTCTCTACCAAAGGAAGTGTAAGGCCCACCTTTCCTCTGTTAGCCTGCAGGTTACCCTTGGGCATGGTGTAGCTCCTGGCCAGGCAGGCAATCTCTGAAGAGTATTGATAATGGCTGGGGTCACCCAACTTGTGAAGACACTGCCCAGAAAAAGACGATGGCAAACCACTTTCAGTAGAAAAGTTTGCCAAGGGCAATCATGGTCATGAGACCGTGATCATCTGCGCTAATAGCCATGGTGCATAATGAAGATGTATAGCCCATACATTAGGTGTGTATCAGTAGCATAGTGGTTAGCACAACACTTACAGTGCCAGCACCCTGGGTTCAATTCCCACCACTGTCTTTATATTTTCTTCCATGGCTGCTTGGTTTCCTCCACATTCCAAAGAGTTGTGGGTTGGTAGGTTCATTGGTCACATGAACTCGTTGAGCCTGAAGGGCTTGCTATTGTGCAAAATCTCTAAATAAAAGTAGAAGCATTTGGGAGATCGGCAGACTTATTTGCTGGTTGTTGTGGGGCTGCAGGCACCTGCTGTATGGGTTCTCTTGTGAGCTGTTCCTTTTGCCCTATTTCAGTGAAAAGAAGCCCTGCTATAACCTAAGGTGGATATAAAGTTCAGTCTGCATTGTAATAGTTCAAAGCAAATCTATTAACAAAGTACATACAGTGAATCCCAGGACTGTCCCCCATGCATCCCCCGATGAAGCTCATCTGTTTTTTCTTCCCCTGCTACTGAATAAAGAAAATTTTTGTGCTTCCTGAGTTTTCACTGCGCCACTGGCAACTGTGCCATCAGCCCAGTCCTTTGCAACACCGTCATGCGTAGCACCTCGCTGTTAATCCTGTCGTCCATTCCTGAGGAACATACCACCGCTGGCGGCCGAAGCTTCATCCGCCAGTCCTTAAAAGAGCCTGCAATTCTCTCCGTGAGCCACTCTATCCTTGGCATTCTTTCCTCTGCAAATAGACAACTGGTCACCTGCCTCAATTTCCTGATGTGAATTGTGACATCTCAAAGCTCTCCATTTTGTTGGTTTATCTGTCCATCCACCTGCATCCCATCCCATCCCGGCTAGGTCCTTCTGGCCCGTCGAGCCACCCTGCCCAGCAGCCTGTGATGTCAACCCTAGTCTAATCACTAAACAAGTTACAATGGCCACGTAACCTGTTCACTGTACGTCTTTGAACTGTGGGAGGAACCCAGTGGACCTGGAGAACATCCAGCATTCTATGGGAAGAACGTATCGATGACGCCAGAGTTAAGCTCCAATCTCCAACAGCCCGGGCTGTAATAGCGTCATGCTAACCTCTTGCATTACTGTGTCGCCCGCAGGTCCCCAGAGTCGTATTGGAGCAGACTTTTTTCAGGTCATATCAGAGCAGACTCAACACGCCGAGTAGGCCAGTTCTGCTCTTACGAGTTACTGTCTAGTTTCCTACTTTAGACTTGGTGTAAATAAACCGTTTATAACGTTGGTCCCACTGAACCCTGATCCCTTTGCTCACCATGATAAATAGCTTCCTTCCGCTCATACAGTGACAGCTTTAAGCATTAGTGTCAGCTGATTAAGGGCCACGAGATGTGTTGTGGGAGAAGGGCGAATAACCATTTGATTTGGCAAATGTAAAATTGAAAATGGATCAAACCTGATATTGTGAGACCTCTGTTGGTCAGGGTTGATCACGGATGTTGCATCCTGGCTGTCTAGATACGCAAGCCTGGACAGTATGATATGGAGATCAAGCTGTTGCCTATGTAGCAGGCTGTCTAGCTCCATGCAGCTGGTGAACCCAAAGGACCGGCAGAGACCGATACAGTTTGGTACCAGCAGCATTGCAGGAGTTGCCAGTCAGCATTGAACTCAATGTAGGACTGCCTCGGGTTTTTCACTCGGAGTTTACTCCCAAAGCCTTCCCCGTAAGTGGGTACAGTTGCACGGCAGCAGAGCTTTGAGATCAGTTTTCCTTCTCCTCGATGAGCTGCCAGCCTCAGCTGACGAGCCCCATCTGCCTGAAGCGACTGTTTTCAGGTGTCTGTAACCTGCCTTTGCCCCTTCTCCAGTCGGTAAAATGGTTCCACTGTGCTTAGTAGCTGAACCAGACAGGGAGGACAGGAGCTGGACCTAATTGTCAGAGGCTATTTGAGACGCACACCATTGGGAGCTTGTCCCCACTGGCTCCCCCTTCCCTGGCTATGAGAAGCTCAAGGAACCGGTCGCAGCTGATATATGTGGAAGAGGATTCTAGGGCGCTATTTGTTGGCGCGACACTTATTACAGATCACGGCAACATAGATCAGAGTTCAAATCTGGCGTTTCCTGTAAGGAGTCTATGCACAGTCGCATGAGCTTTCTCTGAGTGATCTGGTTTCCTCTCACAGTCCAAAGACCGACTGGTGAGTAGGTAGCTGGTCATTGTAAATTATCCCGTGATTAGGCGAAGTAAATTTTGGGTTTCTGGGGGCGTGGCCTGAAGGACTGTTCCACGCTGTATCTCAGTGTTGTATGACATCATTATGTGCCTTGTCGATTGACATCATCATTATGCGCCGTGTCATATAACCTGGGCGATCATGGTCTTTCCGTGACCATGATTGTTCTTGGCAAATGTTTCTCTGCAAGTGGTTTGCCATTGCCTTCTTCTGGGCAGTGTCTTTACAAGACGGGTGACCCCCAGCCATTATCGATACCCTTCAGAGATTGTCTGCCTGATGTCTGTAGTCTTGTGATCTGTGTTCAACAGATCAACATGTGATCAACATTGTGATCATGTGATCTTGTGATCAACATTCAACCAGGACTTGTGATCTGTACCGGCTGCTCGTACGACCTTCCACCACCTGTCCCATGGCTTCATGTGACCCTGATCGTAGGGAGCGAAGCAAGTGCTTCATCTTGCCCAAGGGTAACCTGTAGTCTAGCAGAGGGAAGGAGCACCTTACACCTCCTTTGGTAGAGACATATCTCCACTCACCACCCTTCTTCACCCTCTCAATAAATAAATAAATAAATATATAGATTCTGTGTGACCGAACAGTCCATTAATTGTTCCCATACTGCTTTGGGTCCTCTTGGTACCCAGTGGGTCGCAGTGAAATAATCCAGATGAGGCCAGGGGACGTCCGAGGGAAGAATCTCCACCCAGATCAGTGCTCGTTGACTGGAAGCTGCTCCCAGACTGAGCTGGTACTTCGTCCCAGAGTAGCCTGCTCTGCGGTTAACTGAATGAGCAGTCCCATCCAGCCTGGGGGGGGGGGATGCGGTTTATCAACTCGTCTGCCGGGCTAGTGTTTCGGGTGTCTGGTCACCACAAGATGAAGGGAGGCAGTTATACTGGGTGGCTGAGCCCAGTCTTGGTGTAGAAAGCCGGTGGAAGGACCAGCCGTACTCCCTCAGCGCCATCAGCCTCGTGGAATGACAGCGCAGAAACAGGCCCCTCAGCCCACTGGCCGTCAAGGGAGTCATTTCAAAGGGGATATGCCAACACAGGTGGTACGTGCAAGCTGGATTTCAACATTTAAGAGCCATTTGGACAGGTACATGGATAGGTACCGTGGAGGGCTGTAGTCTGTGCATGTCAACGGCAGGAAGCAGTTTAAATGGTTCAGCATGGACTAGATAGGCCAAAGGGCCTTTTTCTATGTTGTAATTCTCTGTGACTCTGGCAATTTATTTTTACACAGGAGGGGGTGACGGAGAGAGCAGCAGGTACTTGAGAAACTATTAAGAGCCGTTTAGGTAGGCACATGAGTGTGAGGAACATGGAAGGACATGTCCATTGTGTAGGCAGAGGGGACATGGGGGGAGTGGTTGCTGAGTTCAGATGTGCTAAGGGGCATGGGTGTCTTTTTTGCGATTGAGGGTTCTGGAGTTACCCAACGGGACCTGGGAAGAGGGGTTTAGTTCAGTGGGACATCTGACAGGTTATTTGACAGTCCTGACGAAGGGTCTTGGCCCAAAACGTTGACAGTGTTTCTCCTTATAGATGCTGCCTGGCCTGCTGTGTTCCACCAGCATTTTGTGTGTGTTGTTTGACAGGTTATTTAATTGGTTTGGCCCATCATAGTGTGCCGAAGGCCTGTTCCTGTGCTCTGTTTCAATAGGTGCATTTAATGTCAGAGAAATGGATACAATATACCTCCTGAAGTCCTTTTTCTTCACAAACATTCATGTTCCCATTTATACTAATCCTACGCAAATCTCTTTATTCTCCCCTCACCTCCCCACACTCCACCTCTTTGGTGATAACTTGTAGCCGACCAACTCAGACGTCTTTAAGCCTCGTCGTCCGGGGAGGATATGGAAACTCCTCCCGATCACGCCCTGTCGCGTGATCCCAACGATGGACTTGCTTGATCAGTCGTGTCAGTCGCACGGCCGTGGGTCCAAGCACAGGGCGAAATGAGAAGCATCCTTTGGGATGGATGTGACGGGGACATGGTTGGGGGCGGTGTTGCCTGAGGTCAGATGTGGTATGTGTGGTTCTCTGCGATTGGGGGTTCTGCAGTTGTCCAACGGGGCACGAGGGGGCTCGAGGGTACAGTGCTGAGTGAGTGTTAGGCACATGTCTATCTAGGGGTGCCTAAGACATGCACAGCCCTGTAGCTGGTTGGGCCGATGTATGGACTGAGTTACTGATGCTTTCTTTCCCCTCACCCCCCAGGTTGGGCGGGGGCCCGGAGGACGCGAAGGAAGTGATGCACCACAAGTTTTTCGTTTCTGTTAATTGGCAGGATGTCGTGGAGAAGCGGGTGAGGATCCGAAGTCGTTCACAGGCTCATTTATTGCTGAGCGAAGACGGGGGGGTGGGGATGGTTTGGTTGGGGCGTTCGGAGCGGGATCTTTCTCAAAGGTCTGTCAGACTGGCCTCGGATTTTAGGCAGTGCGCGCCTCTGCTTGAAGCTCAGGCGTGATTAATGACACCTTGCGAGCAACGTTGGGGTTGAAGCTGACCAGAGATACTGCCTGGCCGGGGAGGGGAGGATGGGGGAGAGACCCAGTGGGAGGCGTTGTACAGTAAGTGTATCGGTGGGCCCCATTCCATGGTGTGGGGATGACCACAGGACATGGGAACCAAATTGGGCCAATCGCCCCATCGTGTTTGCTTCGCCATTTGATCATGGCTGACCCGTTCCTCCCTGAACCTCATTCCCCTGCCTTCTGCCTGTAACCTTTCACACCCTATCAAGAATCTGTCAACCTCTGCCTTAAATGTAACCAGTGACTTGGCTGCCACAGCTGTCTGTGGCAACAAATTCCAGATACATTGCACTCTGAGTAAAGAAACTGCTCCTCATCTCTGATATAATTGGACTTCAATCTATTGAGATTGTGCCCTCTGTTTCTTACTGCAGAAAACATCCTGTGCACATCCACTCTATTGAGCCCTTTCAACATTTGATGGGGTTCAATGAGGGCCCCCCCCCATTTTTCTAAAATCCAGCAAATAAAGACCCAGAGCCATCAAACGCTCCTCATATGGCAAGCCCTTCAATCCCAGAATCCCCTCTAATGACAGCACGTCAGTGCTCAGATGAGGGGCCCAAAGCTGCTCGCATTACTCCCACTGAGGCCTCACCAGTGCTTTATAAAGCCTCAGCATTACGTTCCTGCTTTGCTATTCTAGTTTATGGTTGCTACCCAAGGGACTGGGGAGGTGCCACCGGAGGAGTTGGTTCTGATCACTGCTGGCTTTATAAACCAGGAGAACTTTGGGTGGTGTGAGGGTTTCACGGACACTGGGCTAATAGTTTCTGTTCTCCATCAATTCTCTCTGTTCCAGCTTGTGCCACCTTTCAAACCCCAGGTATCCTCGGAGACGGACACGCGATACTTCGACGATGAATTCACAGCAGAGACAATAACAGTCACCCCTCCAGATAAATGTGAGTAACTTGTTGTCTGTGAGGACTGCTTTGAACGTTCTCAGAATCAGGTTTAAATTCGCTGGCATATGTCATGACATTTATTGTTCCGCAGCAGTACAGAGCAAGCCATAAAGAATATAAATTGTACACACACGTGTGTGTGTGTGTGTGTGTGTGTGTGTGTGGGGAAGAAGCTGTTCCTGAAGTGTTGAGTGTGCACCTTCAGGCTTCTGTACCTCCTTCCTGATGGTAGTAATCAACTGGACCACCCAACCATCAGCTGGGTTACATTTGAAATATTTTGCACAGTTCTGGTTGCCTCGTTATAGGAAGGATTTGGAGTCTTTACAGACATTTACCAGGATTATGAGTGTATTAGCCATCAGATTCAAGATTCAGAGTACATTTATTATCAGCAGATGTATAAATTATACAATCTTGAGAGATTAGTTTGCTTAACAGGCAGTCACAAAGCAAGGAACCCAAAAGAACCCAGTCTTTAAAAATAAAGGCCAACCCCCTGTACCCTCTGAAAAAGAGCAAAAAAAAAACCCATGCAAACAACAGCAAGGTGAGGTAGGACAAAACTAGATTGTTTTTTCTGAGGAGTTGGATGTTGAGGGGTGACCTAATAGAAGTTCATAAAATTGAGGCATGTATCAGTTCTTATCCCAAATCCGCGAGGGAATAACTTGCATGTGATTGGGGAAAAGTTTGAAGAAGTTTTTACAGTATTAGGTGCCTGGAGCACTTACAGTTACAAGAAGAAAGTTTGTGAGCCCTTTGCAGTTACCTGGTTTTCTGCATTGATTATTCTTAAAATGTGGTCTGATCTTCATCTAAATCACAATAATAGACAAACACAATCTGCCCAAGTTAATAACACACAAACAATTGGACTACTTTGCGTCCATAACTGAGTACATCATTTAAACAATCACAGTCTAGGTACAAAAGAGTATGTGAACCTCTGGGATAACGCCTTCTACAAAAGCTATTTGGAGTTGGGTGTTCCAATGAGATGAGACAGGTGGTGTGGGTTGTATAGGTGACCTGCCCTATATATAAAAAAAAAAGGCACACAAAGTCTGGTCACTGACAGAGCCTCAAGAAAGATCTGTTTATGTGCACCATGCCTCGATCAAAACAACTTTCAGAGGACCTTAGAAGAAGAATTGTAGAGATGCATGAAGCTGGAAAAGGCCACAAAAGCATTTCTAAAGACCTGAGTGTTCAACAGTCCACAGCAAGAGAAATTGTCTGCAAATGTAGGAAATTCAGCTCTGTTGCTACTCTCCCTCGGAGTGGGTGTCCTTCAAAGATCACACCAAGAGCACAATGTGAAATGCTGAAGGAGGTGAAAAAGAACCCAGGGGTAACAGCAAGAGACCTGCAGAAATCTCCAGGACTTGCTAAAGTCCCTGTTCATGTGTCCGCTGTAAGAAAAACACTGGACACGAGTGGACATCGTGGAGGAAACCACTGCTCTCCAAAATAGAGATTGCTGCCTGTCTCAGGTTTGCAAAGACCATCTGATGTTCACAGCGCTTCTGGGATAATGTTCTGTGGACAGACGGGGCAAAGGTTAGAACTGCACATCTGCCACGTTTGGAGGTAAAAGGGCACTGAAGACCCAACACCAGGACCTCATCCCAGCTGTGGAGCACGGTGGAAGGAGCATCATGGTTTGGGGCTGCTTTGCTGCTCCAGGGCCTGGATAGATTCCAGTCGTTGAAAGGACAATGAATTCATAATTGTATCAAGACATTTTTACAGAAGAAAAAAAAATCACCAATGAGAAAATCTGCAGGTGCTGGAGATCCGAGCCAGACACACAAAATGCAGGAGGAGCTCAGCAGGCCAGGCGGCATCTATGGGAAAAAAAAAGAGTACAGTCAACGTTTTGGGCCGAAACCCTTCGGCAGGAGAATGTCAGGGTAGCAGTCCGTCAACTGAAGTTAATAGAAGTTGGATGATGCAACAAGATGATGATCTGAAACAAGAGCAACTCAACAACAGAATGGTTCAAAAAGAAGAAAATCTGTGTTTTGGAATGGTCAAGTCAGAGAGCATCCCTTACCTCAATTGAAATACTGTGGCATAACTTGAAGACAGACAGACATACTTTATTGATCCCAAGGGAAATTGGGTTTTGTTACAGCTGCACCAACCAAGAATAGTGTAGAAATATAGCAATATAAAACCATAAATAATTAAATAATAAGTAAATTATTCCAAGTGGAAATTAGTCCAGGACCAGCCTATTGGCTCAGGGTGTCCGACACTGAGGGAGGAATTGTAAAGTTTGATGGCCACAGGCAGGAATGACATCCTATGACACTCAGTGTTGCATCTTGGTGGAATGAGTCTCTGGCTGAATGTACTCCTGTGCCTAACCAGTACATTATGGAGTGGATGGGAGTCATTGTCCAAGATGGCATGCAACACAGCATCCTCTTTTCAGACACCACCGTCAAGAGAGTCCAGTTCCACCCCCACAACATCACTGGCCTTACGAATGAGTTTGTTGATTCTGTTGGTGTCTGCTACCCTCAGCCTGCTGCCCCAGCACACAACAGCAAACATGATAGCACTGGCCACTACAGCCTCGGAGAACATCCTCGGCATCGTCCGGCAGATGTTAAAGGGCTGCAGAGGGCTGTTCATGCAAGGTATTCCAGAAATACTGATGAACTGGAACAGTTTTGTATTGAGGAATGGTCTAAAGTTTCTCCGCACCACTGTGTAAGTCTGATCAGCGACTACAGAAATCGTTTGGTAGAGGTTATTGCTGTACCAGTTACTGAAAGCAAAATTCACATACTTTTCCCAACAAATACATGTAATATGGGATTATTTTTCTCTATAAATAAATACACAAGTTTTTTGTGTTATTCATTTAATTGGGTTCTTTATCTAGTTTCGGACTCGCGTGAAGATCAGATCACATTTTAGATCATATTTATGCAGAAACAGACACAATTCTACAAGGTTCACAAACTTTCTAGCAGCACTGTACCCTGGAGGTGGTGGACAGTGTTGGGGGCATTTGGATGTGACCAGGTGGGGAGCGGAGGGCGCTTCAGGTAGGTAGCAAGCTTGCAGAGTGCAAGCCCTGCTCAAGAGTTGCCCCTCTTCCTACTGACCTCTGAACCCTCTTCCCCTCCTGCAGTCAACCTGGACCTGATGGAGAGTGATCAGAAAGCACACTTCCCCCAGTTCTCCTACTCGGCGAGCGTGCGCGAATAAAGCCTGCGACAGTACCAAACGAAAAGCCCAGGACTTCCTCCTCCTGATCCTGGAGAAGGCAAAACGCATCATGATCCCGAAACTCCAGCTTTCCCGACGTCCGCCAGCAGCTGCCGCCTCGGGAATCGCAGGAGTGCCGGCGTCGCAGTACGGAGACTTCCCAGCAGTACAACTTTTACTCTAGAAATGTTTTTTTATATGTGTGTGTGTGTGTATATAAAACATACCGGCGGTCTTTCTTCCACTGCTGTACAAGCCTCAGTTTGGGAACGTTTGTGCATACTTTCAAGTGAACCCGCACAGCGAGGGCAGGCCTCTGCGGAGAGGGGGTGCACAGAGCACCTGTGAGAGTGCCGGGCCGTGTAATACTGCTATTCTACGTCTACACTTTGCTCCTTCGGAGAGACACGCGCACACACACACACACACACACACACACACAACTCATTGAGGTGCTAGTGGGGGACAGGCGCACACTGCTCCCGTTCCTGGAAGGGTCGGTGCCAACCGTGGGCAGGGGCTTCTTGGGTGTTCTTGCAGTTTATTTAGGACAGCGGCGATTGTGGGCTTGAAGCCGAACTCCCTTGTCCTGTTTTTGCAGCCTGCGGCCAATTGCGTTTCCCCGGCTGAGTTCGGGGGAAGGGGGCGCGGTGGGGAGAGGGAAGTTCGGCCGGGCGGCCCACCTCCTCAGGTTATGGCGTCTGTTCGATTGTCCGGTTCACACAACCCGTTCCCCGTGGCTTGATTGAGCAGCCACCCCTACCCTGCGCAAGCGTGGCACTTAGCACAACACTTTTACAGGTCGGAGTTCAAATCAGACGTCCCCTGTAAGGAGTCTGCATCCTCCCTCTGACCGCGTGGGTCTCCTCCTGCAGTCCAAAGGCAGGCAGTAGGTTAATTGGCCACTGTAAATTGTCCTGTGGTTTGGCCAGGGTTAAATCGGGGGATTGGTGGAAGAGCCGACTGGAATCTGTATCTCCATGAATAACTCCAGTCCCCTGCACTGGAGAAGGGCAGGTGGAATCGCGCTGAGTTTCTTGCTGTGGGTTGGCGACCGTTCTGAGTGGGCTGTTGGTCCCGGTGGCTCCTCAGTTTCCTCCCACTTCCTTATCATTTACCCCTCCCCACACTGAGCACCTGCGGACCAGAAACTTCTGATTCCAAGTTCCACTATCCAGTCGGTTCTGAGGCCATAGAACTGGCCCTCTGTGCCGACACTACAGTGTGTGATGGGATAAGCTAACATCACTGGCGCAGATCGCAAACCCTTGTTTGTCTTTAGCACATCAGATGTAGTTTTCAGCTCTGCCCCAGTTAGTCTTCCCAAAGTGCCCCTCCATTACTGGCCTGTGATTAATCTCACTCTATGGTGTGACCCTGGGCACCACAAGCAATGAAAAATTCCTCATTCGCCTGTTCGAATTATCCAAGACCCTGCACAATCCTCCTGCCTTGCGTGTGGAAATGTACTGTAGATCAGTACATGGTCGACAAAGTACAGGGCCATTTGGCCCATCTAGTCTGCTCCACCATTTCATCATGGCTGCTCCATTTTCCCATTTGGCCCCAGTCTCCTTCCTTCTCCCCATATCCCTTCATTCCCTGACCAGTCAAGAATCAATCCTCTGACAAATATATGCA
Source organism: Hypanus sabinus (assembly GCF_030144855.1). Taxonomy (NCBI): domain Eukaryota; kingdom Metazoa; phylum Chordata; class Chondrichthyes; order Myliobatiformes; family Dasyatidae; genus Hypanus; species Hypanus sabinus. The sequence goes on along the minus strand of NC_082731.1, from coordinate 37,955,119 downwards.
AGGACATGGCCTCCACAGCCATCTGTGGCAACAAAATCACCACCCTCTGGCTAAAGACATTTCCTTTCTCAAAGGACGCCCCTCTATTCTGAGGATGTCCCCTCTGGTCTTAGACTCTGCCACCGTTGGAAACACCCTCTCCACATCCACTTTATCAAGAACTTTCAATATTCAGTGGTTTTCAACAAGATTCCCCCCCCCCCCATTCTTCTGAGTTCTAGTGACTACAGTAGCGATCAAACGCTCTTCATAAGACAAGCTGTTCAACCCTGGAATCCTATTCGTGAACCTCCTTACTAAGGTGAGGGGCCTGAACCTGCCTCACCAGGGGTCATCGTCAAAACTCGCTCACTCAAGGATACTAAACCACGCCATGCTTTTAAGTCAAAGTTGCTTCAAACAGCAAAGAAGCTCTGAACTTGTTGGTAAGCTTAATATTATTTAAATCTGACACTTGAAATCAATGGGAAATTTCCCCACTGGCTTCCAGGGAGCAACCTTTACCCGTGCTCTCTCGGCCAGGCAGGGCCTCTAGTTGCTTAATCTCTGACCTTTACTAAGCCCTCCTTCTCTGGCCGTTTACCAAGTAAACCTCCCCTGTCATTTTCCACTCCTTGCTGCATCGCCTGTGCGGATCCCAGACGGGCCCTTTCCCGGAACGGAGGGGTATGTGGTCAGAACATGTGCGAAGTTTTCTCCCCTTTGTTTTCTGAACAGACGAGCAGAAACATTTTAATACAAGAATCCCCGAAGCTAGCCCTACGGGTGTGGTGTACCCACAGTTACCCCACTAGAACTAAACCTCTTGGCAGATCAGTAGTTGCTGTTTAGACTTGCTGCCCTGCTGGCAGGGGAACACCCAGTATGGGGTTTTTTTCCCCCCCAGCAATTTTGTAAATGCCCCAGGATGGAAAATAAGTTTATATGTAAACAAGGGAGCCATCCCTTCAGTGTGACAGCGCGGACGTGTATGCTTGTATGTTTATCTGTTTGAAGGATGTCGCGGTTCACCTTGAAAGGGAGAATCCAAGGACCGTGTGTGATTAAAATCCCAGCCGGGGCTTTCCCTCTCCAATTGGCTCCTGGGACGTCCGGCGCCACTCGGCCGCGAAGCGCCAGGTTTCTCTCTGCAGCCCTCGGAAAGAAAACTTGCCGCTCTCGATTCGTGTTCGTCTCTGAAAACGGCAGCAGAATTTGCATTGGGTGTGTGTGTGTGTGTGTCTGTTTCGGGGGAGGAGGGAATTTTTAAAATATATGCTGTTGTGAAGTTTTCAACGCCTAGCAATTTCAGCATTACAGCCCCGTTACCGTGAGGCTGGGGGCTGTGTCCTGGAGGGTTGGAGTGGGTCGGGATTATGTGATTAGTTTAGCTACAGGATAGTAAATATGTAGGGACTTATTCAGATGTTAATTTTGTCCTGCGTTAGGTACAGATCAATATTTATTGAAGGTACTGTATTGACAACAATCAGGTCAAGAGTGTTAAGGTGGATTTCTTTTTATTAAAACTGAGTGCATTTGGTACACGCGTCCATGACTGGGGGGTGGGAGCACAAGGGAAGAGAGGTCACCTCTGTGTCAATGCGTGTGATGCAGTCCCATCGAGTCCCCCGATGTACATTGTGAATATATCAAACCCAAGCAACAGCTCTCGCTTGGGGTTTGAAATCCCCCCCCCCCCCCACCTACGCCCAATTGTCCTTTTTCCCTCTTTCTTTTCTCCATTTAAAGAGCCTTTCTATCTGTGTGCTGTGTTTCAGCTGCCTCTCACTCTTGTCACCAGAATACAGTCCTGGCATTTAGACACCGACCGTGTGGTTGTACGAGGAGCACCCCTCGGTTCCCCTAGACCGGGTCGCAGTGAAGTGAGCCGTGTCCTGGACCCAGCCAGAGCTCGAGTCCCACAGACTCCCCAGGCCCCTGTATCGGTCCACAGTAGGAAGAGTTGGGGGCCCTACAAGAGGAAATCTGCAGAGCCCCCACACTGGAGGAACTCAGCAGGTCAGGCAGCATCTGTGGTAAGAGAGTAAAACGGTGGGCGTTTCCACAGACGCTGCCTGGCCGGCTGAGCTCCGGCAGCGTTTTGTGTGTGTGTGAGCGAGACACACGGCCGGTTTGGGGAGTCCAGCGGGTCTGAGAGCTTGCCCCCATTTGACCCATCGGTGTACAAAGGCACAGTCGCAGCCTGGTGCTCACTAAATGCCACCGTATTCCTGTCACTCTGGAATGTGGCATTTTTGGAGACTCGGGCGACGATTAACAACTTTGAAAGATTATCGAGCCCCGGTCCGGGAAGCAGAAGGTTTTTGTTTCCCTTTTTTTTAGTGTTTTAAAATTCGTTTTGTGTTTTTTTGGAGCTTTTGTAAATATAATCGTTAGTAATGTAGAGAAAGTATAGATAAAAACAATGCTTCTTAAATCGAAATGTAATTCAGAAGCATCCAACTGGGTAACAGAGATGATGGTGACCCCGGAGGGTTCCTCCGTACCAGATGTACGGTGCCCAGTGTGAACTGGTGTCCGCCCTCATCTCAAACTAAGCAATGGCACCCTCATTTCAGGGTCACCTCCGAAACCCCTCTTTCTAGTCACGTCGTCTTCGTCCATTTCATGTCTTTCAAGGCCCTCTAAGATTCATGATGATTTGCCTTATTTGTAAACCCCCTCTTCATATCCTTGCTGTGTGTGACTGTGACTCCACTTTTGCTGACGAAATGAGACCACCTACCCCGTCCAGCAAAAATTCAGTGCCATGACCTAGAGTGGGGTCCCGTCACCCTTAGTTACCACAGAGAGGCACAACACTCTGGAGTTTAACAGGGCCACCAGCAAAGGTTTTGAAAATAATCACGTTAAGTGTAACAGTTGGTTGTTACCACCTCAGCCCAGCCAACCCATTGCTCCTCTCCCTCGTTTCTCCCCTCACTTTGTGTGTGACAGCCGTGGCCCTCTTCCAGTTCCAGTGTTGATTTGAGATTGTTTGAGGCCCTGGGCCATGGATCAGGCCTTCAACTTTAGAGGCAGTCCACCCCCTCCCAAAGGGTAATTTGGCCAAAGCCGGGCGTTGCTTTCCTGAGGTCACAACGCCCCCTGGTGGAGGAATGGTGCATCTGCAGGATGGCTCCTGAAATCCCGAGTTCGAGCCTTGCCCTCGAGTCTGTGGACGGGGGTTACAGTTGCTTTGTACCGGGCGGTGGCTCGGACTCCCTCACAGTCTCCTTGCCAACGCTAGAGGGTGGGCAGTGCCTGCTTGTATGTGGTTTCCCCCGTGGGAGGGGACCGGGCATCTGGGACCACGTTGAGTGTGCCCCCTTCACTGCCGAGCCAAAGGGCCAATACTCCGAGCTGGGCGCCCCGCGATCATTCTTGCGTGGAATACGTGTGCGGTTTGTTGCTTAATCTCCTCGGCACTTTGCTGGGGCGGCGGCTGCGTGCTGAATATCACAGATTTGCCCGATCCCACCATCTGTCTTCTCCCCTTCCCCGGTAATTGACCGCGCCCGCCCCAAGCTCGGGGGCCCGGTCTGCACCTGTTTGTCCTCCAGCCACTGTAATCACGACGCGTGGACGTGTCGCACTGAGGGCAGGGGGTAGCATTAGCATCCTTCGCCTCCTCTCCATCATTTCTCCCCTCCCTATGTGTGTTACAGTGGGTGGCGGAGAACCCGCGGGGTCAGAGTGTTAGATTATGCTCAGTAGCTGGAGACCAGAGTCATTACAGACCACCCTCCCGCTCCCCCAACACAAGCCTTCCCGCCCCCCCCATTGCTCTGTGCCTGCCTCCCTTTCTGTATTTGTACATCTGCGTATTCTTAACTCGTTTGCGCCGTTCTACACATGTGTTTTGGCCTCTATCTTTTCTCTTCTCCCTCTATAAAATCCCCGTGTTTTTGGGTTCATTCCGAATCATGAACAGGCAATTGTGAGCGACGTGGATTTGTTAAACTGTCCCCCCCCCCCCCCACTTCAACTTTTACTTTATCACCAGCTCTCCGCTCACCGTTATTTTTTTTTAACCTCCTGTGCAAACTCCCGGTTTCCTCACTGGACGGTGCCCTGTCCCGACGTGAGGCTGCCCCCACCCCCTACTCGACGCAACCCATCGGGCGGGAGCAGAACCCCGGGTATCCTGGAAAGATTTGCCTTAAAGGAAGAAGGGACAGAATTGGGTGCGAAGGCACAGAAAGAGAAAAAAAGTTGTGAGGTCTGGAGTTAAACTTTATCAAAATGAGTGTCATTATATTCTTTTTTTTTTGCTATCCCACGACGAAATTGTTTTATAGTAAACCCAAACGCGACTTCTCTTGAGCTGGTTCCTGAATGCATTTCACAGACGCCCAGCTCTTAAATTATGTTTAAAATGTACAAAAAAAGACCAGAAACCCAACAAAACTCAATGTAAAATTTGTCTGAATGCTATGAATTTTAAATAAAAAAAGTGAATTTTAACAGGCTCTCACTTCTTCCATCGCCAACAATGTCTGTCTGCTGTTGTGTTAAATCTGCCAACTTTCCCAACCGGCTGCCCACAGATCAGTCATGTCCTCTGTCTGCAACAATCCCCACTTCAGAATTAGAATCGGGTTTAATGTCAAACAAGAGCAGATCTGCAGATGCTGGAGATCAAAGCAACACACACACGCGCACAAAATGTTGTAGGAACTCAGCAGGTCTTAAAGAAAAGTAGGGAGGTAGTGTTGGTGGGTTCAATGTCTGTTCAGAAATGGGATGGCAGAGGGGAAGCTATTCCTAAAATGTTGAGCGTGGGTCGTCAGGCTTCTGTACCTGATGGTAGCAATGAGAAGAGGGTATGACCTGGATGATGGGGGTCCTTAATGATGGATACCACCATTTGGAGGCATCGCTCCTTGAAGATGTCCTGGATACTCCGGAGGTTAGTGCCCATGATGGAGCTGACTGAGTTTACAACTCTCTGCAGCTTGCTTCGATCCCGTGCAGTAACTCCTCCACCATCTTCCCCCACCGCCCCATACTCTGTAAATGCCTTCAGCACCTTTGCCAATGCATGTACCTGAACGGTGCTACTTTGGGCACTGCCCAGTGCTACTTCGGATGTTGAGCTTAGTCACCTCCACCACCCAAGAGGCTGGAGTCGTAAGAAGCCAAAGAGTGGAACAAGGCGCTGGCACTTGTTGGCAGAGCTCTGTGCCACACCTCCAACAGGGGTGAGCTTTCAAGCTCTCACCCTGCTAGTCAGCTATGAATTGATATGCCTCTTCCCCCCCCCCCCCCCCACCCCATATCTGCTGAGATCGGGTCATTCAGGTTCAGTGCCCATTCAACCCTCAACAAACAAATTCTTAAATTCCTACAATTAACAAACTTTGCACAATTTGTACAACACAAGTCAAAGTGGTGACGATGTTGGTGCTAGTTCTGGGAAATAGTCTGAAATAGAATGGGAGCAGCATAGTGGTTAGCACAACGCTTTGCAGTACCAGTGGCACAAGTTCAATTCCCAACACTACCAGTATGTCCTCCTCATGAGCGTGTGGATTTCCTCTGGGTGCTCTGCGTTCCTCCCACAGTCCAAAGATGTACCGGTTGTAGGTTAAGGGACCCTTTTCCAACTGGCTTCCGATGATTAGTGGTGTTCCATGGAGGGGGGTGGGGTCTGTGTTGGGACAGATTCTTTTTATGTTACACGTCACTGATTTGAATGATGCTCTGTTGCAGAGTTTGCAAGTGATGTGAAGACAGGTGGAGAGGCAGATATTTTTGAGGAACTAGAGAGGCTACAGAAGGACCTAAGATAGATTGGAGAAGTGGCAGATAGAATACAGTGTTGGGAAGTGTATGGTCATGCACTTTGGTAGAAGAAATGATAGGGTTAACTATTTTCTAAATGGAGAGAAAAGACAAAAAAAACTTGGGAGTCCTTGTGCAGGATTCCTAAATGTTAATTTGCAGGTTAAGTCTTTGGTGAGAAAGGGAAAGGTGATGTCAGCATTCATTTCAAGAGGACTAGAATATAAAAGCATGGATATAATGTTGAAACTTTATAAAGCACTGGTGGGGACTCACTTGGAGTATTATGAGCAGGTTTAGGCCCCTTATCTTAGAAAGGATGTGCTGAAACTGGAGAGGGTTCAAAGGAGGTTCACAAGAACGATTCCAGGATTGAATGGCTTGTCATATGAAGAACGTTTGATGGCTCTGGGCCCAAACTCTCTGGAATTCTGAAGAATGAGGGGTGACCTCATTGAAACCTATCAAATGGTGAAAGGCCTCGATAGAGTGGATGTGGAGAGGACGTTTCCTATGGTGGGAGAGTCTAAGACCAGAGGGCACAGCCTCAGAATAGAGGAGCATCCTTTTAGAACGGAGATGAGGAGGAATTTCTTTAGCCAGAGGGTGGTGAATCTGTGGAATTCTTTGTCAGAGGCAGCTGTGGAGGCCAAGTCTTTATGTATAATTAGAGGTAGAGGCTGATAGATTCTTAATTGGTCAGGGCATGAAGGGATACAAGGAGAAGGCAGGAGATTGGGGCTGAGAGGAAAATTGGATCAGCCATGATGAAACGGTGGAGTAGACTTGATGGGCCAAATGGCCTAATTCTGCTTCTATTATTGTGTGGTCTTAATTGTTCATTGTAAATTGTCCTGTTATTAGGTTCAGATTAAATCGAGGGATTGCTGAGTGGCGGAGCTCAAAGTGCCTACTCTGTGCTGTATCTCAGTAAATAAATTAGGGATATTTCATTTCACTTCAAGAACCTGAGGGCAGTGGGCAAACATTTCCCTGTGGCAGCACAACAGCTCCGAGAAATTCTAACTTGCCGATTTAGATAAAATAATAGTTTATTTCAACTTCTGTTGGGGAAGTAGGATTTGAACTCATCACTGGCGTGGGCCAATGTCAACTGGGCTTCCTTAATCTTCAAGGTATCAGTTGTAGAGGCTGGCTCCCGATTGGCTGAGCAATGCAAGCCCCACCCATTGAATTGAAAGATCTTTTCTAAAGTTCAAAGAAAATTTACTATCAAAGAACATGTATGTCACCTCTACACACAAAGACTGACAAAACAACCAAAGTGCAAAAGAAGACGAGATGAAGTAAATAAATAAAACTGACAGGAGAAAATCTGCAGATGCTGGACACACACAAAATGCTGGAGGCACTCAGCAGGTCAGGCGGCATCTGTGGAGAAGAGTTGAACAGCCGACGTGTCAGGCCAGATTTGTAGAGTTCTTGAAAGTGGTTTCTAGGTTGTGAGATCGGTTCGGTGTTCAGGTGAGTGAAGATGTCCACACTGGTTCAGGAGCCTGATGGTTGAAGGGTAATGACTATTCCTGAACTTGGCAGTGTAGGACCTGAGGCCATAGTGCCTATTACCAATGGCAGCTGTGAGAAGAGAGCATGGCCTTGGATGGCGGGGAGGGCTTTGCCTGTGATGGACTGGGCTGTATCTAACACTTTCTGGAGAGCCTTGCATTCTTGGGCGGTGGTGTTTCCATGCCAATTCTGAAATTTGCAGGCATTCATTTTAATGGTGCAATTAGCTTTAACATGTTTGTAGTTGGACTTTACTCCTAAATATAAATATGGATCATCTAAGCCAGCCACACTCCCTCATAACTATTCCAGTGACAAGAACAAAGTCACTGAGACCGATCGAAGTAAAGAGGTTACTGCGAATTTTATTTATTGATTGAGAACAGGCTGGAATTGTCTGCCTGGTGTCAGTGGTCGCATAACCAGGACTTGTATGCACCAGCTGCTCCCATGGCTTCACGTGACCCCGATCGGGGTGGGTGGGGGTCGAAGTAGGTGCTACACCTTGCCCAAGGGTGACCTGCAGGCTAGTGGAGGGAATGAGCGCCTCACACTTCCTTTGGTAGAGGCCCATCTCCGCCCTGCCACCCAACACACGGTATTACAGGAAAAAAGAACGAGTGAGTCTGACTTCAGCAAGATGTTGGAAAAGATCTTGAGAGGCAGGATTTATGAACATTTGGAGAGACTAATCTGATTAGGGTTAGTCAGCATGGCTTTGTCAAGGGTAGGTCATGCCTTACAAGTCTGATTGAATTCTTTGAGGATGTCACAAAACACATTGCTGAACGTAGAGCAATGGATGTTGTGTATATGGATTTCAGTAAGACTTTTGATAAGGTTCCCAAAGTAAGGAGGCATGGGCTACAAGGAGACCTTGCTTTGTGGATCTAGAATTGGCTTGCCCACAGAAGGCAAAGGGTGGTTGTAGATGGTTCGTATTCTGCATAGAGGTTGGTGACCAGTGGTGTTCCGCAGGTATCTGTTCTGGGACCCCTCCTCTTTGTTATTTTCTTTATAAATGACCTGGATGAGGAAGTAGACGGGTGGGTTAGTAAGTTTGCTGAATACACAAAGGTTGGAGGTGTTGTGGATAGTGTGGAGGGTTGTCAGAGGTTACAGCGGGACATCGATAGGATGCAAAACTGGGCTGAGAAGTGGCAAATGGAGTTCAACCCAGATAAGTGTGAAGTGGTTCATTTTGGTAGGTCAAATATGAAGACAGAATATAATATTAATGGTAAGACTCTTGGCAGTGCGGAGGATCTGAGAGATTTTGGGCTCTGTGTCCATAGGACACTCAAAGCTGCTGTGCAGGTTGACTGTTGTTAAGAAGACATATGGTGTGTTGGCCTTCATCAACCATGAGATTGAGTTCAAGAGCTGTGAGGTAATGTTGCTGCTATATAAGACCTTAGTTAGACCCCACTTGGAGTACTGTGTTCATTTCTGGTCACCTCACTACAGGAAGGATGTGGAAGCCATAGAAAGGGTGCAGAGGAGATTTACAGGGATGTTGCCTGGATTGGGGAGCATGCCTTATGAAAACAGGTTGAGTGAACTCGGCCTTTTCCCCTTGGAGCGACAGAGGATGAGAGGTGACCTGATAGAGGTGTATAGGATGACGAGAGGCATTGATCGTGTGGATAGTCAGAGGCTTTTCCCTGGGACTGAAATGGCTAACATGAGGGGACATAGTTTTAAGGTGCAGGTACAGGGGGATGTCAGGGGTAAGTTTTTCACACAGAGAGTGGTGTGCGCGCAGAATACACTGCCAGCAACGGTGGTAGAGGTGGATACGATAGGGTCTTATAAGAGACTCTTAGATAGGTGCATGGAGCTTAGAAAAATAATGGGCTATGCGGTAGGGAAATTCTTGGCAGTTTTTAGAGTAGGTTACATGGTCAGCACAACATTGTGGGCTGAAGGGCCTGTAATATGCTGTAGATTTCTGTGTTCTATACAGTGTGGAATCAGCCCTTTGAGCCATGCCGCCCAGTAATCCTCCAATTTAATCCAAGCCTAATCACAGGACTATTTACAATGACCAATTAACCTACCAGCCAGTACTCTTTGGACTGTGGGAGGAAACCAGATCAACTGGAGGAAATCCACACAGTGACAGGGAGAACGTACAAACTCCTTACAACCAGCGGCAGGAATTGAACCTGGACGCTAGCGAGCAGCCGTAACAGCTGGGTAGAAACCTTCCCTCCACAGACGCGGCCCGACCTGCTGAATTGCTCCACATCCCAGCTTCTGCAGAATTCCTGAAAAGCTGGCCGACGAGTTTCCGATGGCTTGGAAGACCTGTTCGGTGGAGTCCCGGCCACTGGAGGGCAGTGTGGGCCCACGGTTGCAGCCAGTATCTGTTTTTGAACTTTGCAATGAATATGATGAATATAACTCTTCCCATGGGAAGTCTTTTGGGGCTGTCTACTGTATGCAGTGCTCCTCCGTGATTGTCTATAGCAAACTTTTCTGTGGAAGTGGTTTGCCATTGCCTTCTTCTGGGCAGAGTCTTTACAAGACTTTACAAGCCGTTATCAATACTCTTCAGAGATTGTCTGCCTGGCGTCAGTGGTCACGTAACCAGGGCTTGTGATCTGCACCGGCTGCTCGTACGACCGTCCACCACCTGCTCCCATGGTTTCAAGTGACCCTGATCGGGGGCTAAGCAGGTGTTACACCTTGCCCAAGGGTGACCTGCAGGCTATCAGAGGGAAGGAGAACCTTACACCTCCTTTGGTAGAGACGTATCTCCACCCCGCCACCCTATCAGTACAGTACAAGACATTGAAATATACCGTAAGTTACAATGATAAATAGATAGGTGCTGTGGGACAGGAACCGAGAGGTGGTGTTCGTGGACCGTTCGGAGGGGAAGAAGCTGCTCCTGTAATGTTGAGTGTGTGTGTACAGGCTCCTTTTGCTCTTCCCTGGTGGTAGCAATGAGAAGAGAGCACGTCCTGGATGGTGGGAGTCCTTAACGACAGACACTGTCAGAGAGACAGTGGAACGAGCTTTGGAAATTAAAATGCCATAATAACGTAGGTTACTCATCTAAGTAATTATTAAATGCTGAGAGAATCTTCGCCTTACCACCACCCGGGCAGTTACAGATTCCAGCCGCCTGCCTGGTGCAGAGTTTCTCCTCCGATATACCGCGGAGAGCATCTAACTGTCTTCATCAGTAACTGGTATTTGAGGGGGTGGGGGCCACTGCACGGGCTCGGGATAAGCCACAGGGTTGTGAGACAAGAGCACTGGTCTCCCCGGCACCCAGGACTTCTTCGAAAGGCTGTGCCCCACAAAAGCGGCATCCTTCATCAAGGACCCCCAGCGCCCAGGACAAGCCCTTTTCTCATTGCTACCATCAGGGAGGAGGTACAGGAGCCTGAAGACCCGCACTCAACGATTCAGGAACAGTTTCTTCCCCTCTGCCATCAGGGAGGGGGTACAGGAGCCTGAAGACCCGCACTCAACGATTCAGGAACAGTTTCTTCCCCTCTGCCATCAGGGAGGAGGTACAGGAGCCTGAAGACACACACTCAGCGATTCAGGAACAGCTTCTTCCCCTCTGCCATCAGGGAGGAGGTACAGGAGCCTGAAGACACACATTCAACGATTCAGGAAAAGCTTCTTCCCCTCTGCCATCAGGGAGGAGGTACAGGAGCCTGAAGACCCGCACTCAACGATTCAGGAACAGTTTCTTCCCCTCTGCCATCAGGGAGGAGGTACAGGAGACTGAAGACACACATTCAACGATTCAGGAAAAGCTTCTTCCCCTCTGCCATCCGAATTCTGAATGGACACTGAACCCATGAACCCTACCTTGGTATTTTTCCCCTCTTTTTAAAAATTATGCTTAATTTCCTTTCTTTTTCACACTACTTATTTAATAAATAAATAAATATACTATCTATTTATTGCGGTTTATAGTTTTTATTATTACGAATTGCATTGTGCAGCTGTCGTAATGTTACCAGATTTCACGACATATGCCGGTGATGTTAAACCCAGATCTGGCTCCGATCCTTGTCCAAGCTTCTCTTAAATATCACAACTGAACCCACACCTTCACACTCGAGCAGCTGTCTGAGTGAAGAACTTGTATTTTATGATCAGAATGAAGTTTATTCAGAGTTTAACAAAAAACCATTTACAATAATAAACCTGAGTGAAGAATTCCCCCCCTTTAACCTCCAGCCAGTCCACCCGTCCGTTCACCCAAATGCTGGCTTGTACGCTCTCCCCACCAGCCCTTTCCGCCATAACCTACTCCAGTCTCGGTAACTGGATGCGAAGATCCTCCTGCCTGCCCTGTCCGCTGACTCCAAGAGGGGGGAGCTTCACTCAACTTCACTCGCCCCATCACCGAACTGTTCCCAGTCACTTTCAAGGACTTTTCATCTCATATTCTTGATACAGTATTTATTTCTTATTGATTTATTATTGTTATTATTTTATAATATAGACCCAGAGCATACTATATGAGCAGGCCCGGTGCCCCAGAGCAATAAAAGACCAGAGTTTTTAGATGATTTATACGCCAGGTTGCCGAGACCAGAGGCGAGGGTCGGGCTCTTGACTCCACAATTTTTACTCAGGACTGAGGCTGCAGACTGAGGCTGCGGGCTGTGGCGCCTGGCCTCGCGTCTGTGGACTCGCTTTTGCTCTTTGCATGATTCGTGCTTTTTCCTCCTCTCTCTGCGCACTGGCTGTTCCACGGTCTTCTCTCTCTGAGTGGATTCCTCATTTCGTGGCTGCCCGTAAGCAGCCGAATCTCAAGGTGTGCGTACTTCGGTAATAAATGTACTTCATTGTTTCACTTTTGTGTTTGCGCGGTTTGTTGTCTTTTGCACGCCGGCTGTTTGTCCGTCATGTTGGGCCCGCTCTTTCACTGATCCCATTGTGTTTCTTGTACTCACTGTGAATGCCTGCAAGTTGTTCATCAGTCACTGACAGTAAGCATGCAGGTACAGCAGGCAGTGAAGAAAGCCAATGGCACGTTGGCCTTCATAACAAGGGGAGTTGAGCATAGGAGCAAAGAGGTCCTTCTGCAGTTGCACAGGGCCCTGGTGAGACCTCACCTTGAGTACTGTGTTCAGTTTTGGTCTCCAAATTTGAGGAAGGACGTTCTTGCTATTGAGGGTGTGCAGCGTAGGTTCACGAGGTTGATTCCCGGGATGGCGGGACTGTCATATGTTGAAAGATTGGAGTGACTGGGCTTGTATACACTGGAATTTAGAAGGATGAGAGGGGATCTGATTGAAACATGAGAATATTAAGGGATTGGACACGCTAGATGTTGTGGGGGGGAGGGGTCTAGAACCAGAGGCCACAGTTTAAGAATAAGGGGTAGACCATTTAGTACGGAGTTGAGGAAAAACTTTTTCACCCAGAGAGTTGTGGATCTGTGGAATGCTCTGCCTCAGAAGGCAGTGGAGGCCAATTCTCTGGATGCTTTCGAGAAAGAGTTAGATAGAGCTCTTGAAGATAGCGGAGTCAAGGGATATGGGGAGAGGGCAGGAATGGGGTATTGATTGTGGATGATCAGCCATGTTCACAGTGAATGGCGGTGCTGGCTCAAAGGGCCGAATGGCCTACTCCTGCTCCTACTGTCTGTTGTCTAAAATGGGTCTCAGGGCTGTAAATTGTGGCATGTGTGCTTTGTTAACAGGTAACACTCTGTCATCTGCGTAAATCCAGGGGAGACACCCTCAAGCCTCACCAAACGTGGGAGTTTAAAGTGCAAGCTCCCCCCCCAAATCCCCCTGTTTGTGTGGTTGCGTTGTGATTCGTTACCCCGTTACACATCAGTACCATGAAAAAGAAACAGACAGAACACTGCATACAATTAAAAGATTTAGCTTTATAATTCTTAATTTGATGAAAGGTTCAGATTATGAACCACGTGAACCGAGGCACTACAGTAAATTTGCTTTGGAATTTGAACTTCACAAGCAGGGATGGACCCTGAGGTCAGCTCCCCTGAACAAGTAGTTTTGAAATAAACGAGAAGTGATCTCGGGAATTGTCATGCCTTGCAATTGTTCAACTGGCCAAAGTTGACCAGTTCAGCCCCACCCAGAATGTTGATGTCATCGATGGTTTCTGGAAAGTGGTTGTTGAGGGATCGTAAATGAGAAACGTTGCAAAATCCAGGAAGTTATGGCAGGGTTGTGTAGGATAACCACAGGAGAGATGCAGCCCTCAATGATTTTGGCTGAATGGCGCCGCCTGGGGAAACCAAGTCGATAAAGAAGACGGTGAGTAGATTTTCTGTACCGCTGGGTGGGAATGCCACAGGAAGTGAAACCCATCGCCGATCGCCACTTCCTGTTTCCTCCTTCGGTACGTCAATCAAATCAGGTTTAATTGTCATTCAAGCTGTACGTGGATACAGCTGCATGAGAGGGTGTTCCTCTGGGGCCAAGGTGCAAAAACATACACTCCTTTCAAAATGGTGAGAAAGAGGCATGGTCAGGTAAGAAAACGCAGTTGTAGTCCAGGACCCCGAGCGACAAGCCCCACAAGTTGGTGGTTCCTGGCAGTCCAGTCTTGTAATCCCACCATTCCAACACCGGAGGGCAGCACCGGCTGAGCCTGGACGCGGCGCTACAACGCAAGCCCGCGGGCCTGAGGCCTAGTCCTCGCTACGACCAGGGTGACGCTGCTGCCCCGCCACCAAACTAGGGAAGCGGGCCTGCGGCAGTCAGTGCCCAACGGGGCCTCGCGACCGCGAGCGAAACATGCAAGGTAGCCTCTCACGGTTTCACTACATGGCGCCATCTCTGGTACCTTCGAGTAGCATGTCTGTGCCCAGCTCAGCTCTTTCTGAGCCCAATTGGGCTCCTCCTGACTCGATTTTCTTGGTACGATGGGACGATTTGCCTTCTTTGAACTGCCGGCCGGCGACACCAAACAATGACTGGCTCACTGGTGTGATGGACCTGCTGTACACACGGCCACTGGAGTCAGCAATTGCCTTACTATGTATAAAAACACACTTAACAAACAGAAAAACACCTGTGGTTGGTTCCTGCGAGGCTGCTGTGTGTTAATGTGCTGCCATCTTACCGGAAGGTGGAGGTGAGATCCTTCTTTGAGCTGCTGAAGTCAAGTTTATTACCATGGACACAATTTTTTTCAGAATTGCTTCCTCGGAACCTTTCTCTGTTTTTGATCGACCACTCATAGCTGAATACAAATACAATTCCAGCCTACTTGTATCACGTAGGAATTTGGAGAAACAAGAAATTAACTTTTATTGACTATAGCGCATTTAATTGCATGATAGAGCTGACGCTCTGCAATAGTTCAACTAAGCAAAACATGTTTTTGTTGATGATTTTCATTTGTACCCAAGTGTCCAACAAGAATCAGCCAGCATTGATGGATTCCAGTTGCCCCGATACCTTTCCTCCATGACCCCAATGTCCTGGTGAAACCTTTCACCGTGCTCGTCACCGACAGTGCCGAGATTTGCAGGGAAGAGGTCTAAATGGGAATGCAGAAAATGAATCTTTAGTGACATGTTGCACTTCACAGATTTGTATGCTTGAAGCATGTTGTCAGCCAGCTGCAGGTAGTTCGGTGCTCTGTAGTTGCCGCGAAAATTTTCAACAACATTCTCGAATGCCTTCCATGTGGTTTTCTCCCGTCCCACTAGAAGTTCTTTGAATTGCCTGTCACTGATTTGTGGACCAACAAAAAAGGCTTCGTTAATCTTGGCATCAGTTATTCTGACTTGAGTTATGAATTGAAATAACAAATAGACAGTGCCAGAGAAATGGTACGTGATTTTCACAATCAGCAGCCCAAAGACCATAAGATACACCTAAACGAACTGAAGAGGCAAAATCTTTCTTGTCCAGTGTTATCTAGTACAGCGAGGTACAGGTAAGTGGTCAGGGTACAGGTACAGTTGGCACCTGTATAGAGCCAGATCGCAGGCACCCGACCGAACTCAGCGGCCATTTTATTGGGGTACACCAGCTCGTTAATGCAAATAATTATTCAGCCAATCACGTGGCAGCGGCTCATTGCATAAAAGCACGCGGGCACGGCCCCGAGGCTCAATTCAGTGCCCGCGAAATGCTGGAGGTCAGGCAGCATCTATGAGCAGACAGTCGACGTTTCGGGCCGAGACCCTTCGTCAGGACTGATAAGGAGGGGGGGGAGGGGAAGGAGGATAGCTAGAAGGTGATAGGTTGGAGGAGGAGGAATCTGAGAGGAGAGGAGAGGGGACCATAGGACGAAGGGAAGGAGGAGACCCAAGGGGAGTTGATAAGCAGGTGAGAGGAGGGGAGAAGTTTGTTCACTGGAAGGAGAAATCGATATTCATGCTGTCAGGTCAGAGTGTCCCCTGATGGAAAATAAGGTGTCACTCCTTCCATCTTGAGGATGGCCTCACCTTGGCACAAGAGGATTCAATTATTGTTCAATATATCAGAAGGGGGATGAAATGTGACTTTGACCGTGGAGTGATTATTGGTCCCAGATGGGGTGTTGGCGGGGTATGAGTATCTCAGGCACCACTGATCACGTACAACGATCTCTAGTGGTTACAGAGAACACAGCAGAAAACAGAAACAGATGTCCAGTGAGCGGCCGTTCTGCAGGTGGAAACACCTCGTTAACAAGAGAGAGGTCAGAGGAGAACGGCCAGACTGGGCCAAGCTGACAGGAAGGCAACAGTAACTCAAATTGGAGTACAGGAGCAGGGAGGTTCTACTGCATTGTGTGCAGTTTTGGTCCCCTAATGTGAGGAAAGACATTCTTGCCATAGAGGGAGTACAGAGAAGGTTCACCAGATTGATTTCTGGGATGGCAGGACTTTCATATGAAGAAAGACTGGATCGATTAGGCTTATACTCACTGGAATTTAGAAGACTGAGGGGGTATCTTATTGAAACATATAAAATTCTAAAGGGATTGGACAGGCTAGATGCAGGAAGATTGTTTCCGATGTTGGGGAAGTCCAGAACGAGGGGTCACAGTTTAAGGATAAAGGGGAAGCCTTTTAAGACCGAGATGAGGAAAAACTTCTTCACACAGAGAGTGGTGAATCTGTGGAATTCTCTGCCACAGGAAACAGTTGAGGTCGGTTCATTGGCTATATTTAAGAGGAAGTTAGATATGGCCCTTGTGGCTAAAGGGATCAGGGGGTATGGAGAGAAAGCAGGTACAGGGTTCTGAGTTGGATGATCAGCCATGATCATACTGAATGGCGGTGCAGGCTCGAAGGCCAAATGGCCTACTCCTGCACCTATTTTCTATGTTTCTAAATAACCAGACAGGGGTGTGCAGAAGAGCATCTCTGAATGTACAACACATCGAATCGGCTCTCCGATCCGCATTGACAAACACAGTACTGTGCAGGAGTTGAAGGCACCTTAGCTATATATATGTGCCTCAGATTTTTGCACAGTTCTGTAAACACATAAAATAAGCGTTGAACTCAGCTTTGGCGAAACATCTTGTGTTTTTGGGGCTGTGTTGGTGATGGGGTGTTTCCGCAGCTTGTTCTGGAAGAAGGTTGTAAAAAATAATGAGGGTTTCTGTCTTAATAACTATCGCTGTCAAGCACCCCCTGGAGTGGTGAGAGCAGGAAGAGGTGATGGAGGGCAGGTTTGCTGATAATTCTCCTTGATTTCCTGCTCTTACAGATGAGTCACGTCTACTGCTTGGTTTCCTCCTCCTCCTGCAGCCACTAACGTCCCGTGAGCAAGTGCAGTCAACGTCACCGAGATTGTGGACTTCAGGAAGGGTCAGATGAGGGAACACATGGAGGGACCAGAAGTGGAGGGAGTGAGCAATTTCAAGTTCCCGGGTGTCAAGATCTCTGAGGATCTCACCTGGGCCCAACATATCGGAGCAGCTACAGCGAAGGCACGACAGCGTCTATATTCCATTAGCAGTTTGAGGAGGTTTGGTTTGTCAGCTAAAACACTCGCAGATTTCTGCATGTGTACTGCCGTGAGCAGTCTGGTGGGGGAGATGTCTCTGCACAGGGTAGCTGCAGAGATTTGCAAACTCAGTCACCTCCATCGCGGGCCTGGCCTTCCCTGGCGTTCAGGATGCTTTCAAAAGCTGATGCCTCACAAAGGTGGCATCCACCATTAAGGACCCCAATCACCCAGGGCATGCCCTTTTCTCACTGTTACCATCAGGAAGGGGGTACAGAAGCCTGAAGGCACACACTCAGTGATTCAGGAACAGCTTCTTCCCCTCTGCCATCCGATTCCGAATTGGATATTGAACCCATGGACACTACCTCATTACTTACCCCTCTCTTTTTCCTCTACTTATTGAATTTATATTTATAAACTTCTTGTATTTATGGTTTTTGTTATAAGGTATTGCAATGCCCTGGTCCCACAAAATGACAAATTTCATGACGTACACCAGTGATATTAAAACTGATTCTGATTCTGAGTTAAAGCTCATTCCAGATGTCTGGGTTCAATGGGAGGCTCTTCAGCCCATCAAAAGCTGACCTATCATGACCGGATGAAGTGTGTCTGCCAGTGAAACATACGTCCGAGCCCTGGAGTGATCGAGCGGTCCCAGCGCGGGAAGGAGTCCCTGTGCTGACCACTCTGCCCATCGACACCGAACCTAGGATTAGGACTGCGTCCTTCTGCGATAGCTTTTTAACGGACAGCTCAGAAGAGGAGCGGGTCCTTTGGCACAGAATGTCCACACCAAATTAAGCTAAATCTCTTCTACCTGTATGTGGTCCACAGCCCTTCATTGACGTATCTGTCCGACAGCCTCTTAAACACCCCTCCCCTCTCTGCTCCCACCCTGGCAGTGTGTTCCAGGCACCATCCAATCAAAGTTCAACATTCCAAGTGAATCTATTCTCTAAGTACGTATACGTCACCATATACAACCTGAGATTCATTTTCCTGTGGGCATTCACAGTAAATCCGAGAAACGCAATAGAGTCAATTAAAGACGACGATCAACAGGGCAGCAGAACAGCCGGTGTGTAGAGGCAACAAACTGTGCAGACACAAAAATAACAATAAATAAATAAATAAGCCATAAATATCGAGAACATGAGCTTGAAGAGTCCTTGAACGTGAGTCCATAGGTCGTGGGAACAGTTCAGTGATGGGTGTTAGTGAAGTTAGTCCTGACGAAGGGTCTTGGCCCGAAACGTCGACAGCCCTATAGATGCGGCCTGGCCTGCTGCGTTCCACCAGCATTTTGTGTGTGTTGCTTGAATTTCCAGCATCTGCAGATTTTCTCGTGTTGAGTGAAGTAATCCCGCTTGGTTCAAGAGCCTGATGGCTGAGAGGTAATAACTGTTCCTGAACCTGGTGGTACGAGTCCTGAGGCTCCTGTACCTTCTACCTGATGGCAGCAGCGAAAAGAGTGCATGGCCTGGGTGGTGGTGGGGGTCGCTGATGATGGATGCTGCTTTCCTGCTACAGTATTCCCTGTAGATGTGTTCAGTGGTGGGGAGGGCTTCACCCGTGATGGACTGGGCTGTATCTGCTACTTTTGGTAGGATTTGCCATTCAAGGGCATTGGTGCTCCCATCCCAGGCTCTGATGCAGCCAGTCGATATACTCTCCACCACACATCTATAGAAGTTTGTCAAAATTTTAAATGACCTGGTGAATCTTTTCCTAAAGAAGTAGTTGATGCTGTGCTTAAGGAATGTCTCTCCCTCTCTCTCTCTCTCTCTCTCTCTCTCTCTCTATCTCTCTCTCACACACACACACACTAACACACACACACACACACACACACACACACACACACACACACACACACACACACACACACACACACACACACACACACACACACACCAGTCCCCACCCCCCTAAATTTTCACATGGACTGACCTGTCACATACCAATCATTCTTCACTACCTTCACTCCAGCTTTATTTGAACACGTTGGTTATATCCAGTTGATTGCCCTGGATGATGAGAGCATAGCTTAAATGCTTAATTAGTTGATTCATGGCCTGGATTTTTGGAACATGGCCTGGATGGTTGAATCATGGCCTGGATGGTTGGATTATGGCCTGGATGGTTGGAACATGATCTGGATGGTTGAATCATGGCCTGGATGGTTGGAACATGACCTGGATGGTTGGATCATGGCCTGGATGGTTGGAACATGATCTGGATGGTTGAATCATGGCCTGGATGGTTGGAACATGACCTGGATGTTTGGACCATGGCCTGGATGGTTGGACCATGGCTTCGATGGTTGGACCATGGCCTGGATGGTTGGACCATGGCTTTGATGGTTGGACCATGGCTTCAATGTTTGGACCATAGCTCAGATGTTTGGACCATGGCCTGGATGTTTGGACCATGGCCTGGATGGTTGGACCATGGCCTGGATGTTTGGACCATGGCCTGGATATTTGGACCATGGCCTGGATGTTTGGATCATGGCCTCGATGGTTGGACCATGGCCTGGATGGATGGATCATGGCCTGGATGGTTGGATTATGGCCTGGATGGTTGGAACATGATCTGGATGGTTGAATCATGGCCTGGATGGTTGGAACATGACCTGGATGGTTGGATCATGGCCTGGATGGTTGGAACATGGCCTGGATGGTTGGAACATGATCTGGATGGTTGAATCATGGCCTGGATGGTTGGAACATGACCTGGATGTTTGGACCATGGCCTGGATGGTTGGACCATGGCTTCGATGGTTGGACCATGGCCTGGATGGTTGGACCATGGCTTCAATGTTTGGACCATAGCTCAGATGTTTGGACCATGGCCTGGATGTTTGGACCATGGCCTGGATGGTTGGACCATGGCCTGGATGTTTGGACCATGGCCTGGATATTTGGACCATGGCCTGGATGTTTGGATCATGGCCTCGATGGTTGGACCATGGCCTGGATGGATGGATCATGGCCTGGATGGTTGGAACATGGCCTGGATGTTTAGAACATAGTCTGGATGGTTGAAATGTGGCTTGAATGTTTGGACCATGGCCTGGATGGATGGATCATGGCCTGGATGTTTGGACGATGACCTGGATGGTTGGACCATGGCCTCGATGGTTGGACCATGGCCTGGATGGTTGGACCATGGCTTCAATGTTTGGACCATGGCCTGGATGTTTGGACCATGGTCTGGATGGTTGGAACACGGCCTTGATGGTTGGACCACAGCCTGGATGGTTTGGACCATAGCTCGGATGTTTGGACCATGGCCTGGATGTTTGGACCATGGCCTGGCTGTTTGGATCATGGCCTGGATGTTTGGACCAAGGCCTGGATGGTTGGAACATGGCCTGGCTGTTTGGATCATGGCCTGGATGTTTGGATAATGGTCTGGATGGTTTGACCACGGCCTGGATTGTTTGGTCCATAGCTCAGATGTTTGGACCATGGCCTGGATGTTTGGACCATGGCCTGGATGGTTGGACCATGGCCTGGATGTTTGGACCAAGGCCTGGATGGTTGGAACATTACCTGGATGGTTGGAACATGACCCGGATGGTTGAATTATGGCCTGGTTGGTTGGACCATAGCTCGGATGTTTGGACCATGGCCAAGATGGTTGGACCATGTCTTCGATGGTTGGAACATGACCTGGATGGTTGGATCATGGCCTGGATGGTTGGAACATGATCTGGATGGTTGAATCATGGCCTGGATGGTTGGAACATGACCTGGATGTTTGGACCATGGCCTGGATGGTTGGACCATGGCTTCGATGGTTGGACCATGGCTTCGATGGTTGGACCATGTCTTCGATGGTTGGACCATGGCCTGGATGGTTGGACCATGGCCTGGATGGTTGGACCATGGCTTCGATGGTTGGACCATGGCTTCGATGGTTGGACCATGTCTTCGATGGTTGGACCATGGCCTGGATGGTTGGACCATGGCTTTGATGGTTGGTCCATGGCTTCAATGTTTGGACCATAGCTCAGATGTTTGGACCATGGCCTGGATGTTTGGACCATGGCCTGGATGGTTGGACCATGGCCTGGATGTTTGGACCATGGCCTGGATATTTGGACCATGGCCTGGATGTTTGGATCATGGCCTCGATGGTTGGACCATGGCCTGGATGGATGGATCATGGCCTGGATGGTTGGAACATGGCCTGGATGTTTAGAACATAGTCTGGATGGTTGAAATGTGGCTTGAATGTTTGGACCATGGCCTGGATGGATGGATCATGGCCTGGATGTTTGGACAATGGCCTGGATGGATGGATCATGGCCTGGATGGTTGGAACACGGCCTTGATGGTTGGACCACAGCCTGGATGGTTTGGACCATAGCTCGGATGTTTGGACCATGGCCTGGATGTTTGGACCATGGACTGGATGTTTGGATCATGGCCTGGATGTTTGGATAATGGCCTGGATGGTTGGATCATGGCCTGGATGTTTGGACCATGGCCTGGATGTTTGGACCATGGCCTGAATAGTTGGATCATGGCCTGGATGTTTGGACCATGGCCTGGATGGTTGGAACATGGCCTGGATGTTTAGAACATAGTCTGGATGGTTGAAATGTGGTTTGAATGTTTGGATCATGGCCTGGATGTTTGGACCATGGCCTGGATGTTTGGATAATGGCCTGGATGGTTGGATAATAGCCTGGATGGTTGGATCATGGTCTGGATGGTTGGACCACAGCCTGGAGAGTTTGGACCATAGCTCGGATGTTTGCACCATGACCTGGATGTTTGGACCATGACCTGGATGTTTGGATCATGGCCTCGATGGTTGGACCATGGCTTTGATGGTTGGACCATGGCTTTTATGGTTGGTCCATGGCTTCAATGTTTGGACCATGACCTGGATGTTTGGACCATGGTCTGGATGGTTGGAACACGACCTTGATGGTTGGACAACAGCCTGGATTTTTGGAGCATGG
The DNA here is from genome assembly GCF_030144855.1 of Hypanus sabinus. Taxonomy (NCBI): domain Eukaryota; kingdom Metazoa; phylum Chordata; class Chondrichthyes; order Myliobatiformes; family Dasyatidae; genus Hypanus; species Hypanus sabinus. The sequence goes on along the minus strand of NC_082731.1, from coordinate 37,932,925 downwards.
CCTGGATGTTTGGACCATGGTCTGGATGGTTGGAACACGGCCTTGATGTTTGGACAACAGCCTGGATGGTTTGGACCATAGCTCAGATGTTTGGACCATGGCCTGGATGTTTTGATCATGGCCTGGATGGTTGGAACATGATCTGGATGGTTGTAACATGATCTGGATGGTTGGATCATGGCCTGGATGGTTGGACCATGACCTGGATGGTTGGACCATGACCTGGATGGTTGGACCATGGCCTCGATGGTTGGACCATGACCTGGATGGTTGGACAATGGCCTGGATGGTTGGACCATGGCCTGGATGGTTGGACCATGGCTTTGATGGTTGGACCATGGCTTCAATATTTGGACCATAGCTCAGATGTTTGGACCATGGCCTGGATGTTTGGACCATGGCCTGGATGTTTGGACCATGGCCTGGATGGTTGGACCATGGCCTGGATGTTTGGACCAAGGACTGGATATTTGGACCATGGCCTGGATGTTTGGATCATGGCCTCGATGGTTGGACCATGGCCTGGATGGATGGATCATGGCCTGGATGGTTGGAATATGGCCTGGATCTTTAGAACATAGTCTGGATGGTTGAAATGTGGCTTGAATGTTTGGACCATGGCCTGGATGGATGGATCATGGCCTGGATGTTTGGACGATGACCTGGATGGTTGGACCATGGCCTCGATGGTTGGACCATGGCTTCAATGTTTGGACCATGGAATGGATGTTTGGACCATGGTCTGGATGGTTGGAACACGGCCTTGATGGTTGGACCACAGCCTGGATGGTTTGGACCACAGCCTGGATGGTTTGGACCATAGCTCGGATGTTTGGACCATGGCCTGGATGTTTGGACCATGGCCTGGATGTTTGGATAATGGCCTGGATGGTTGGATCATGGCCTGGATGGTTGGATCATGGCCTGGATGTTTGGACCATGGCCTGGATGTTTGGACCATGGCCTGGATGGTTGGAACGTGGCCTGGATGTTTAGAACATAGTCTGGATGGTTGAAATGTGGCTTGAATGTTTGGATCATGGCCTGGATGTTTGGACCATGGCCTGGATGTTTGGATAATGGCCTGGATGGTTGGATAATAGCCTGGATGGTTGGATCATGGCCTGGATGGTTGGACCACAGCCTGGAGAGTTTGGACCATAGCTCGGATGTTTGCACCATGACCTGGATGTTTGGACCATGACCTGGATGGTTGGATTATGGCCTGGAAGGTTGGAACATGGTGAGGATGGTTGGAACATGGCCTGGATGGTTGGATCATGGCCTGGATGGTTGGACCATGGGCTGGATGGTTGGAACATGGGCTGGATGGTTGGCACATGGCCTGGATGGTTGGAACATGACCTGGATGGTTGGAACATGATATGGATGGTTGGAACATGATATGGATGGTTGGATCATGGTCTGGATGTTTAGAACATAGTCTGGTTGGTTGAAATGTGGCTTGAATGTTTGGACCATGGACTGAATGGTTGGACCATGGCCTGGATGGTTGGACCATGGCCTGGATGGTTGGATTATAGCCTCGATGGTTGGACTATAGCCTCGATGGTTGGACTATAGCCTCGATGGTTGGACAATGGCCTGGATGGTTGGACCATGGCCTGGATGGTTGGACCATGGCTTTGATGGTTGCACCATGGCTTCGATGTTTGGATGATGGCCTGGATGGTTGGACCATGGCCTGGATGGTTGGAACATTACCTGGATGGTTGGATCATGGCCTGGATGGTTGGAATATGGGCTGGATGGTTGGAATATGGGCTGGATGGTTGGAACATTGCCTGGATGGTTGGAACATGACCTGGATGGTTGGAACATGACCTGGATGGTTGGAACATGGCCTGGATGGTTGGATCATTGGCCTGGATTGTTGGATCATGGCCTGGATGGTTGGATCATGGCCTGGATCGTTGTAACATGATCTGGATGGTTGGATCATGGCCTGGATGGTTGGACCATGACCTGGATGGTTGGACCATGACCTGGATGGTTGGACCATGGCCTCGATGGTTGGACCATGACCTGGATGGTTGGACAATGGCCTGGATGGTTGGACCATGGCCTGAATAGTTGGATCATGGCCTGGATGTTTGGACCATGGCCTGGATGGTTGGAACATGGCCTGGATGTTTAGAACATAGTCTGGATGGTTGAAATTTGGCTTGAATGTTTGGATTATGGCCTGGATGTTTGGATAATAGCCTGGATGGTTGGATCATGGCCTGGATGGTTGGACCACAGCCTGGAGAGTTTGGACCATAGCTCGGATGTTTGCACCATGACCTGGATGTTTGGACCATGACCTGGATGTTTGGATCATGGCCTCGATGGTTGGACCATGACCTGGATGGTTGGACCATGGCTTTTATGGTTGGTCCATGGCTTCAATGTTTGGACCATGACCTGGATGTTTGGACCATGGTCTGGATGGTTGGAACACGGCCTTGATGGTTGGACAACAGCCTGGATTTTTGGAGCATGGCCTGGATGTTTGGACCATGGTCTGGATGGTTGGAACACGGCCTTGATGTTTGGACAACAGCCTGGATAGTTTGGACCATAGCTCAGATGTTTGGACCATGGCCTGGATGTTTTGATCATGGCCTGGATGGTTGGAACATGATCTGGATGGTTGTAACATGATCTGGATGGTTGGATCATGGCCTGGATGGTTGGACCATGTCCTGGATAGTTGGACCATGGCCTGGATGGTTGGACCATGGCCTCGATGTTTGGACCATGTCCTAGATAGTTGGACCATGGCCTGGATGTTTGGACCATGGCTTTGTTGGTTGGACCATGGCTCAGATGTTTGGACCATGGCCTGGATGTTTGGACCACGGCCTGGATGTTTGGACCATGGCCTGGATGTTTGGATCATGGCCTGGATGGTTGGAACATGATCTGGATGGTTGGATCATAGCCTGGATGGTTGGATTATGGCCTGGAAGGTTGGAACCTGGCGTGGATGGTTGGAACATGGCCTGGATGGTTGGATCATGGCCTGGATGGTTGGACCATGGGCTGGATGGTTGGACCATGGGCTGGATGGTTGGCACATGGCCTGGATGGTTGGAACATGACCTGGATGGTTGGAACATGATATGGATGGTTGGAACATGATATGGATGGTTGGATCATGGTCTGGATGTTTAGAACATAGTCTGGATGGTTGAAATGTGGCTTGAATGTTTGGACCATGGACTGAATGGTTGGACCATGGCCTGGATGGTTGGACCATGGCCTGGATGGTTGGACAATAGCCTCGATGGTTGGACTATAGCCTCGATGGTTGGACAATGGCCTGGATGGTTGGACCATGGCCTGGATGGTTGGACCATGGCTTTGATGTTTGCACCATGGCTTCGATGTTTGGACGATGGCCTGGATGTTTGGACGATGGTCTGGATGGTTGGAACATGGCCTTGATGGTTGGACCACGGCCTGGATGGTTTGGTGCATAGCTCAGATGTTTGGACCATTGCCTGGATGTTTGGACCATGGCCTGGATGGTTGGAACATGGCCTGGATGGTTGGAACATGGCCTGGATGGTTGGAACATGACCTGGATGGTTGGAACATGACCTGGATGGTTGGAACATGGTCTGGATGGTTGGATCATGGTCTGGATGGTTCGATCATGGCCTGGATCGTTGGAACATGATCTGGATGGTTGGAATATGGGCTGGATGGTTGGAACATAACCTGGATGGTTGGAACATGATATGGATGGTTCGAACATGGTCTGGACGGTTGGACCATGGACTGAATGTTTGGACCATGGCCTGGATGGTTGGACCATGGCCTGGATGGTTGGACCATGGCCTGGATGGTTGGACCATGGCTTTGATGGTTGCACCATGGCTTCGATGTTTGGACGATGGCCTGGATGTTTGGACGATGGTCTGGATGGTTGGAACATGGCCTTGATGGTTGGACCACGGCCTGGATGGTTTGGTGCATAGCTCAGATGTTTGGACCATTGCCTGGATGTTTGGACCATGGCCTGGATGGTTGGAACATGGCCTGGATGGTTGGAACATGGCCTGGATGGTTGGAACATGACCTGGATGGTTGGAACATGACCTGGATGGTTGGAACATGATATGGATGGTTGGAACATGGTCTGGATGGTTGGATCATGGTCTGGATGGTTCGATCATGGCCTGGATGGTTGGAACATGATCTGGATGGTTGGAATATGGGCTGGATGGTTGGAACATAACCTGGATGGTTGGAACATGATATGGATGGTTCGAACATGGTCTGGACGGTTGGACCATGGACTGAATGTTTGGACCATGGCCTGGATGGTTGGACCATGGCCTGGATGGTTGGACTATAGCCTCGATGGTTGGACAATGGCCTGGATTGTTGGAACATGACCTGGATGGTTGAATCATGGCCTGGACGTTTGGTCCATGGCCTGGATGGTTGGAGCATAGCTCGGATGTTTGGACCATGGCCAAGATGGTTGGACCATGGCTTCGATGTTTGGACCATGACCTGGATGTTTGGACCATGACCTGGATGTTTGGACCATGGCCTGGATGTTTGGACCATGGTCTGGTTGGTTGGAACATGATCTGGATGGTTGGATCATGGCCTGGATGGTTGGAACATGGCCTGGATGTTTAGAACATAGTCTGGATGGTTGAACTGTGGCTTGAGGTTTTGGATCATGGCCTGGATGGTTGGACCATAGCTCAGATGTTTGGACCATAGCCTGGATGGTTGGACCACGGCCTGGATGGTTTGGACCATAGCCTGGATGTTTGGACCATGGCCTGGATGTTTGGATCATGGACTGGATGTTTGGATCATGGCTTGGATGGTTGGAACATGATCTGGATGGTTGGATCATGGCCTGAATGGTTGGAACATGATCTGGATGGTTAAATCATGGCCTGGACGTTTGGACCATGGCCTGGATGGTTGGATTATGGACTGGATGGTTTGGACCACGGACTGGATGTTTGGACCATGGCCTGGATGTTTGGACCATGGCCTGGATGTTTGGATCATGGCCTGGATGGTTGGAACATGGCGTAGATGGTTGGAACATGGCCTGGATGGTTGGAACATGATATGGATGGTTGGAGAATGGCCTGGATGGCTGGAACATGGCCTGGATTGTTGGAACATGGCCTGGATGTTTGAACCATGGCCTGGATGTTTGAACCATGGCCTGGATGTTTAGAGCATAGTCTGGATGGTTGGAACATGACCTGGATGGTTGGAACATGATATGGATGGTTGGAACATGGTCTGGATGGTTGGATCATGGTCTGGATGGTTCGATCATGGCCTGGATGGTTGGAACATGATCTGGATGGTTGGAATATGGGCTGGATGGTTGGAACATGACCTGGATGGTTGGAACATGATATGGATGGTTCGAACATGGTCTGGACGGTTGGACCATGGACTGAATGTTTGGACCATGGCCTGGATGGTTGGACCATGGCCTGGATGGTTGGACTATAGCCTCGATGGTTGGACAATGGCCTGGATAGTTGGACCATGGCCTGGATGGTTGGACCATGGCCTTGATGGTTGGACCACGGCCAGGATGGTTTGGTGCATAGCTCAGATGTTTGGACCATTGCCTGGAAGTTTGGACCATTGCCTGGAAGTTTGGACCATGGCCTGGATGTTTGGACCATGGCCAAGATGGTTAGACCATGGCTTCGATGTTTGGACCATGACCTGGATGTTTGGACCATGGCCTGGATGTTTGGACCATGGTCTGGTTGGTTGGAACATGATCTGGATGGTTGGATCACGGCCTGGATGGTTGGAACATGGCCTGGATGTTTAGAACATAGTCTGGATGGTTGAACTGTGGCTTGAGGTTTTGGATCATGGCCTGGATGGTTGGACCATAGCTCAGATGTTTGGACCATAGCCTGGATGGTTGGACCACGGCCTGGATGGTTTGGACCATAGCCTGGATGGTTTGGACCATAGCCTGGATGTTTGGACCATGGCCTGGATGTTTGGATCATGGACTGGATGTTTGGATCATGGCTTGGATGGTTGGAACATGATCTGGATGGTTGGATCATGGCCTGAATGGTTGGAACATGATCTGGATGGTTAAATCATGGCCTGGACGTTTGGACCATGGCCTGGATGGTTGGATTATGGACTGGATGGTTTGGACCACGGCCTGGATGTTTGGACCATGGCCTGGATGTTTGGACCATGGCCTGGATGTTTGGATCATGGCCTGGATGGTTGGAACATGGCGTAGATGGTTGGAACATGGCCTGGATGGTTGGAACATGATATGGATGGTTGGAGAATGGCCTGGATGGCTGGAACATGGCCTGGATTGTTGGAACATGGCCTGGATGTTTGAACCATGGCCTGGATGTTTAGAGCATAGTCTGGATGGTTGAAATGTGGCTTGAATATTTGGACCATGGACTGAATGTTTGGACCATGGCCTGGAAGGTTGGACCATGGCCTGGATGGTTGGACCATGGCCTGGATGGTTGGACCATGGTCTGGATGGTTGGACTATAGCCTCGATGGTTGGACAATGGCCTGGATGGTTGGACCATGGCCTGGATGGTTGGACAATGGCTTTGTTGGTTGCACCATGGCTTCGATGTTTGGACGATGGCCTGGATGTTTGGACGATGGTCTGGATGGTTGGAACATGGCCTTGATGGTTGGATCATGGACTGGATGGTTGGACCATGGGCTGGATGGTTGGAACATGGGCTGGATGGTTGGAACATGGGCTGGATGGTTGGAACATGGCCTGGATGGTTGGAACATGACCTGGATGGTTGGAACATGACCTGGATGGTTGGAACATGATATGGATGGATGGAACATGGTCTGGATGGTTGGATCATGGTCTGGATGGTTCGATCATGGCCTGGATGGTTGGAACATGATCTGGATGGTTGGAATATGGGCTGGATGGTTGGAACATGACCTGGATGGTTGGAACATGATATGGATGGTTCGAACATGGTCTGGACGGTTGGACCATGGACTGAATGTTTGGACCATGGCCTGGATGGTTGGACCATGGCCTGGATGGTTGGACTATAGCCTCGATGGTTGGACAATGGCCTGGATAGTTGGACCATGGCCTGGATGGTTGGACCATGGCCTTGATGGTTGGACCACGGCCAGGATGGTTTGGTGCATAGCTCAGATGTTTGGACCATTGCCTGGAAGTTTGGACCATGGCCTGGATGTTTGGACCATGGCCAAGATGGTTGGACCATGGCTTCGATGTTTGGACCATGACCTGGATGTTTGGACCATGGCCTGGATGTTTGGACCATGGTCTGGTTGGTTGGAACATGATCTGGATGGTTGGATCATGGCCTGGATGGTTGGAACATGGCCTGGATGTTTAGAACATAGTCTGGATGGTTGAACTGTGGCTTGGGGTTTTGGATCATGGCCTGGATGGTTGGACCATAGCTCAGATGTTTGGACCACGGCCTGGATGGTTTGGACCATAGCCTGGATGTTTGGACCATGGCCTGGATGTTTGGATCATGGACTGGATGTTTGGATCATGGCTTGGATGGTTGGAACATGATCTGGATGGTTGGATCATGGCCTGAATGGTTGGAACATGATCTGGATGGTTAAATCATGGCCTGGACGTTTGGACCATGGCCTGGATGGTTGGATTATGGACTGGATGGTTTGGACCACGGCCTGGATGTTTGGACCATGGCCTGGATGTTTGGACCATGGCCTGGATGTTTGGATCATGGCCTGGATGGTTGGAACATGGCGTAGATGGTTGGAACATGGCCTGGATGGTTGGAACATGATATGGATGGTTGGAGAATGGCCTGGATGGCTGGAACATGGCCTGGATTGTTGGAACATGGCCTGGATGTTTGAACCATGGCCTGGATGTTTGAACCATGGCCTCGATGGTTGGACCATGACCTGGATGGTTGGACAATGGCCTGGATGGTTGGACCATGGCCTGAATAGTTGGATCATGGCCTGGATGTTTGGACCATGGCCTGGATTGTTGGAACATGGCCTGGATGTTTAGAACATAGTCTGGATGGTTGAAATTTGGCTTGAATGTTTGGATTATGGCCTGGATGTTTGGATAATAGCCTGGATGGTTGGATCATGGCCTGGATGGTTGGACCACAGCCTGGAGAGTTTGGACCATAGCTCGGATGTTTGCACCATGACCTGGATGTTTGGACCATGACCTGGATGTTTGGATCATGGCCTCGATGGTTGGACCATGACCTGGATGGTTGGACCATGGTCTGGATGGTTGGAACACGGCCTTGATGTTTGGACAACAGCCTGGATTTTTGGAGCATGGCCTGGATGTTTGGACCATGGTCTGGATGGTTGGACCATGGCCTCGATGTTTGGACCATGTCCTAGATAGTTGGACCATGGCCTGGATGTTTGGACCATGGCTTTGTTGGTTGGACCATGGCTCAGATGTTTGGACCATGGCCTGGATGTTTGGACCACGGCCTGGATGTTTGGACCATGGCCTGGATGTTTGGATCATGGCCTGGATGGTTGGAACATGATCTGGATGGTTGGATCATAGCCTGGATGGTTGGATTATGGCCTGGAAGGTTGGAACCTGGCGTGGATGGTTGGAACATGGCCTGGATGGTTGGATCATGGCCTGGATGGTTGGACCATGGGCTGGATGGTTGGACCATGGGCTGGATGGTTGGCACATGGCCTGGATGGTTGGAACATGACCTGGATGGTTGGAACATGATATGGATGGTTGGAACATGATATGGATGGTTGGATCATGGTCTGGATGTTTAGAACATAGTCTGGATGGTTGAAATGTGGCTTGAATGTTTGGACCATGGACTGAATGGTTGGACCATGGCCTGGATGGTTGGACCATGGCCTGGATGGTTGGACAATAGCCTCGATGGTTGGACTATAGCCTCGATGGTTGGACAATGGCCTGGATGGTTGGACCATGGCCTGGATGGTTGGACCATGGCTTTGATGGTTGCACCATGGCTTCGATGTTTGGACGATGGCCTGGATGTTTGGACGATGGTCTGGATGGTTGGAACATGGCCTTGATGGTTGGACCACGGCCTGGATGGCTTGGTGCATAGCTCAGATGTTTGGACCATTGCCTGGATGTTTGGACCATGGCCTGGATGGTTGGAACATGACCTGGATGGTTGGAACATGACCTGGATGGTTGGAACATGACCTGGATGGTTGGAACATGATATGGATGGTTGGAACATGGTCTGGATGGTTGGATCATGGTCTGGATGGTTGGAATATGGGCTGGATGGTTGGAACATGACCTGGATGGTTGGAACATGATATGGATGGTTCGAACATGGTCTGGACGGTTGGACCATGGACTGAATGTTTGGACCATGGCCTGGATGGTTGGACCATGGCCTGGATGGTTGGACTATAGCCTCGATGGTTGGACAATGGCCTGGATAGTTGGACCATGGCCTGGATGGTTGGACCATGGCCTTGATGGTTGGACCACGGCCAGGATGGTTTGGTGCATAGCTCAGATGTTTCGACCATAGCCTGGATGGTTGGACCACGGCCTGGATGGTTTGGACCATAGCCTGGATGTTTGGACCATGGCCTGGATGTTTGGATCATGGACTGGATGTTTGGATCATGGCTTGGATGGTTGGAACATGATCTGGATGGTTAGATCATGGCCTGAATGGTTGGAACATGATCTGGATGGTTAAATCATGGCCTGGACGTTTGGACCACGGCCTGGATGTTTGGACCATGGCCTGGATGTTTGGACCATGGCCTGGATGTTTGGATCATGGCCTGGATGGTTGGAACATGGCGTAGATGGTTGGAACATGGCCTGGATGGTTGGAACATGATATGGATGGTTGGAGAATGGCCTGGATGGCTGGAACATGGCCTGGATTGTTGGAACATGGCCTGGATTGTTGGAACATGGCCTGGATGTTTGAACCATGGCCTGGATGTTTGAACCACGGCCTGGATGTTTGGACCATGGCCTGGATGTTTGGATCATGGCCTGGATGGTTGGAACATGATCTGGATGGTTGGATCATAGCCTGGATGGTTGGATTATGGCCTGGAAGGTTGGAACCTGGCGTGGATGGTTGGAACCTGGCGTGGATGGTTGGAACCTGGCGTGGATGGTTGGAACATGGCCTGGATGGTTGGATCATGGCCTGGATGGTTGGACCATGGGCTGGATGGTTGGACCATGGGCTGGATGGTTGGCACATGGCCTGGATGGTTGGAACATGACCTGGATGGTTGGAACATGATATGGATGGTTGGAACATGATATGGATGGTTGGATCATGGTCTGGATGTTTAGAACATAGTCTGGATGGTTGAAATGTGGCTTGAATGTTTGGACCATGGACAGAATGGTTGGACCATGGCCTGGATGGTTGGACCATGGCCTGGATGGTTGGACCATGGCCTGGATGGTTGGACAATAGCCTCGATGGTTGGACTATAGCCTCGATGGTTGGACAATGGCCTGGATGGTTGGACCATGGCCTGGATGGTTGGACCATGGCTTTGATGGTTGCACCATGGCTTCGATGTTTGGACGATGGCCTGGATGTTTGGACGATGGTCTGGATGGTTGGAACATGGCCTTGATGGTTGGACCACGGCCTGGATGGTTTGGTGCATAGCTCAGATGTTTGGACCATTGCCTGGATGTTTGGACCATGGCCTGGATGGTTGGAACATGACCTGGATGGTTGGAACATGACCTGGATGGTTGGAACATGATATGGATGGTTGGAACATGGTCTGGATGGTTGGATCATGGTCTGGATGGTTCGATCATGGCCTGGATGGTTGGAACATGATCTGGATGGTTGGAATATGGGCTGGATGGTTGGAACATGACCTGGATGGTTGGAACATGATATGGATGGTTCGAACATGGTCTGGACGGTTGGACCATGGACTGAATGGTTGGACCATGGCCTGGATGGTTGGACCATGGCCTGGATGGTTGGACTATAGCCTCGATGGTTGGACAATGGCCTGGATAGTTGGACCATGGCCTGGATGGTTGGACCATGGCCTTGATGGTTGGACCACGGCCAGGATGGTTTGGTGCATAGCTCAGATGTTTGGACCATTGCCTGGAAGTTTGGACCATGGCCTGGAAGGTTGGAACATGGCCTGGAAGGTTGGACCATGGCCTGGATTGTTGGAACATGACCTGGATGGTTGAATCATGGCCTGGACGTTTGGTCCATGGCCTGGATGGTTGGAGCATAGCTCGGATGTTTGGACCATGGCCAAGATGGTTGGACCATGGCTTTGATGTTTGGACCATGACCTGGATGTTTGGACCATGGCCTGGATGTTTGGACCATGGTCTGGTTGGTTGGAACATGATCTGGATGGTTGGATCATGGCCTGGATGGTTGGACCATGGCCTGGATGTTTAGAACATAGTCTGGATGGTTGAACTGTGGCTTGAGGTTTTGGATCATGGCCTGGATGGTTGGACCATAGCTCAGATGTTTGGACCATAGCCTGGATGGTTGGACCACGGCCTGGATGGTTTGGACCATGGCCTGGATGTTTGGATCATGGACTGGATGTTTGGATCATGGCTTGGATGGTTGGAACATGATCTGGATGGTTGGATCATGGTCTGAATGGTTGGAACATGATCTGGATGGTTAAATCATGGCCTGGACGTTTGGACCATGGCCTGGATGGTTGGATTATGGACTGGATGGTTTGGACCACGGCCTGGATGTTTGGACCATGGCCTGGATGTTTGGACCATGGCCTGGATGTTTGGATCATGGCCTGGATGGTTGGAACATGGCGTAGATGGTTGGAACATGGCCTGGATGGTTGGAACATGATATGGATGGTTGGAGAATGGCCTGGATGGCTGGAACATGGCCTGGATTGTTGGAACATGGCCTGGATGTTTGAACCATGGCCTGGATGTTTGAACCATGGCCTGGATGTTTAGAGCATAGTCTGGATGGTTGAAATGTGGCTTGAATGTTTGGACCATGGACTGAATGTTTGGACCATGGCCTGGATGGTTGGACCATGGCCTGGATGGTTGGACCATGGCCTGGATGGTTGGACCATGGTCTGGATGGTTGGACTATAGCCTCGATGGTTGGACAATGGCCTGGATGGTTGGACCATGGCCTGGATGGTTGGACAATGGCTTTGTTGGTTGCACCATGGCTTCGATGTTTGGACGATGGCCTGGATGTTTGGACGATGGTCTGGATGGTTGGAACATGGCCTTGATGGTTGGATCATGGCCTGGATGGTTGGACCATGGGCTGGATGGTTGGAACATGGGCTGGATGGTTGGAACATGGCCTGGATGGTTGGAACATGACCTGGATGGTTGGAACATGATATGGATGGTTGGAACATGATATGGATGGTTGGAACATGATATGGATGGTTGGATCATGGTCTGGATGTTTAGAACATAGTCTGGATGGTTGAAATGTGGCTTGAATGTTTGGACCATGGACTGGATGGTTGGACCATGGCTGGATGGTTGGACTATAGCCTCGATGGTTGGACAATTGCCTGGATGGTTGGTCCATGGCCTGGATGGTTGGACCATGGCTTTGATGGTTGCACCATGGCTTCGATGTTTGGACGATGGCCTGGATGTTTGGACAATGGTCTGGATGGTTGGAACATGGCCTTGATGGTTGGACCACGGCCTGGATGGTTTGGTGCATAGCTCAGATGTTTGGACCATTGCCTGGATGTTTGGACCATGGCCTGGATGGTTGGACCATGGCCTGGATGGTTGGAACATTACCTGGATGTTTGGATCATGGCCTGGATGGTTGGAATATGGGCTGGATGGTTGGAACATGACCTGGATGGTTGGAACATGACCTGGATGTTTGGAACATGACCTGGATGGTTGGAACATGATATGGATGGTTGGAACATGGTCTGGATGGTTGGATCATGGTCTGCATGGTTCGATCATGGCCTGGATGGTTGGAACATGATCTGGATGGTTGGAATATGGGCTGGATGGTTGGAACATGGCCTGGATGTTTGAAACATGATATGGATGGTTCGAACATGGTCTGGATTGTTGGAACATGGCCTGGATGTTTCAACCATGGCCTGGATGGTTGGAACATGGCCTGGATTGTTGGAACATGACCTGGATGGTTGGAACATGACCTGGATGGTTGGAACATGATATGGATGGTTCGAACATGGTCTGGACGGTTGGATCATGGTCTGGATGGTTCGATCATGGCCTGGATGGTTGGAACATGATCTGGATGGTTGGATCATGGCCTGGATGGTTGGAACATGGCCTGGATTGTTGGAACATGGCCTGGATGTTTGAACCATGGCCTGGATGGTTGGAACATGGCCTGGATTGTTGGACCATGGACTGAATGTTTGGACCATGGCCTGGATGGTTGGACCATGGCCTGGATGGTTGGACCATGGCCTGGATGGTTGGACCATGGCCTTGATGTTTGGACAATGGCCAGGATGGTTTGGTGCATAGCTCAGATGTTTGGACCATAGCCTGGATGGTTGGACCACGGCCTGGATGGTTTGGACCATAGCCTGGATGTTTGGACCATGGCCTGGATGTTTGGATCATGGACTGGATGTTTGGATCATGGCTTGGATGGTTGGAACATGATCTGGATGGTTAGATCATGGCCTGAATGGTTGGAACATGATCTGGATGGTTAAATCATGACCTGGACGTTTGGACCATGGCCTGGATGGTTGGATTATGGACTGGATGGTTTGGACCACGGCCTGGATGTTTGGACCATGGCCTGGATGTTTGGACCATGGCCTGGATGTTTGGATCATGGCCTGGATGGTTGGAACATGGCGTAGATGGTTGGAACATGGCCTGGATGGTTGGAACATGATATGGATGGTTGGAGAATGGCCTGGATGGCTGGAACATGGCCTGGATTGTTGGAACATGGCCTGGATGTTTGAACCATGGCCTGGATGTTTGAACCATGGCCTCGATGGTTGGACCATGACCTGGATGGTTGGACAATGGCCTGGATGTTTGGATCATGGCCTCGATGGTTGGACCATGACCTGGATGGTTGGACCATGGCTTTTATGGTTGGTCCATGGCTTCAATGTTTGGACCATGACCTGGATGTTTGGACCATGGTCTGGATGGTTGGAACACGGCCTTGATGTTTGGACAACAGCCTGGATTTTTGGAGCATGGCCTGGATGTTTGGACCATGGTCTGGATGGTTGGACCATGGCCTCGATGTTTGGACCATGTCCTAGATAGTTGGACCATGGCCTGGATGTTTGGATCATGGCCTGGATGGTTGGAACATGGCGTAGATGGTTGGAACATGGCCTGGATGGTTGGAACATGATATGGATGGTTGGAGAATGGCCTGGATGGCTGGAACATGGCCTGGATTGTTGGAACATGGCCTGGATGTTTGAACCATGGCCTGGATGTTTGAACCATGGCCTGGATGTTTAGAGCATAGTCTGGATGGTTGAAATGTGGCTTGAATGTTTGGACCATGGCCTGGATGGTTGGACCATGGCCTGGATGGTTGGACCATGGTCTGGATGGTTGGACTATAGCCTCGATGGTTGGACAATGGCCTGGATGGTTGGACCATGGCCTGGATGGTTGGACCATGGTCTGGATGGTTGGACTATAGCCTCGATGGTTGGACAATGGCCTGGATGGTTGGACCATGGCCTGGATGGTTGGACAATGGCTTTGTTGGTTGCACCATGGCTTCGATGTTTGGACGATGGCCTGGATGTTTGGACGATGGTCTGGATGGTTGGAACATGGCCTTGATGGTTGGATCATGGCCTGGATGGTTGGACCATGGGCTGGATGGTTGGAACATGGGCTGGATGGTTGGAACATGGCCTGGATGGTTGGAACATGGCCTGGATGGTTGGAACATGACCTGGATGGTTGGAACATGATATGGATGGTTGGAACATGATATGGATGGTTGGAACATGATATGGATGGTTGGATCATGGTCTGGATGTTTAGAACATAGTCTGGATGGTTGAAATGTGGCTTGAATGTTTGGACCATGGACTGAATGGTTGGACCATGGCCTGGATGGTTGGACCATGGCTGGATGGTTGGACTATAGCCTCGATGGTTGGACAATTGCCTGGATGGTTGGTCCATGGCCTGGATGGTTGGACCATGGCTTTGATGGTTGCACCATGGCTTCGATGTTTGGACGATGGCCTTGATGGTTGGACCATGGCCTGGATGGTTTGGTGCATAGCTCAGATGTTTGGACCATTGCCTGGATGTTTGGACCATGGCCTGGATGGTTGGACCATGGCCTGGATGGTTGGACCATGGCCTGGATTGTTGGAACATTACCTGGATGTTTGGATCATGGCCTGGATGGTTGGAATATGGGCTGGATGGTTGGAACATGACCTGGATGGTTGGAACATGACCTGGATGGTTGGAACATGACCTGGATGGTTGGAACATGATATGGATGGTTGGAACATGGTCTGGATGGTTGGATCATGGTCTGCATGGTTCGATCATGGCCTGGATGGTTGGAACATGATCTGGATGGTTGGAATATGGGCTGGATGGTTGGAACATGGCCTGGATGGTTGAAACATGACCTGGATGGTTGGAACATGACCTGGATGGTTGGAACATGATATGGATGGTTCGAACATGGTCTGGATTGTTGGAACATGGCCTGGATGTTTGAACCATGGCCTGGATGGTTGGAACATGGCCTGGATTGTTGGAACATGACCTGGATGGTTGGAACATGACCTGGATGGTTGGAACATGATATGGATGGTTCGAAAATGGTCTGGACGGTTGGATCATGGTCTGGATGGTTCGATCATGGCCTGGATGGTTGGAACATGATCTGGATGGTTGGATCATGGCCTGGATGGTTGGAACATGGCCTGGATTGTTGGAACATGGCCTGGATGTTTGAACCATGGCCTGGATGGTTGGAACATGGCCTGGATTGTTGGACCATGGACTGAATGTTTGGACCATGGCTTGGATGGTTGGACCATGGCCTGGATGGTTGGACTATAGCCTCGATGGTTGGACAATGGCCTGGATAGTTGGACCATGGCCTGGATGGTTGGACCATGGCTTTGATGGTTGCACCATGGCTTCGATGTTTGGACGATGGCCTGGATGTTTGGACGATGGTCTGGATGGTTGGAACATGGCCTTAATGGTTGGAACATGGCCTGGATTGTTGGACCATGGCTTTGATGGTTGCACCATGGCTTCGATGTTTGGACGATGGTCTGGATGGTTGGAACATGGCCTTGATGGTTGGACCACGGCCTGGATGGTTGGAACATGGCCTGGATGGTTGGAACATGGCCTGGATTGTTGGAACATGACCTGGATGGTTGGAACATGACCTGGATGGTTGGAACATGATATGGATGGTTCGAACATGGTCTGGACGGTTGGATCATGGTCTGGATGGTTCGATCATGGCCTGGATGGTTGGAACATGATCTGGATGGTTGGATCATGGCCTGGATGGTTGGAACATGGCCTGGATTGTTGGAACATGGCCTGGATGTTTGAACCATGGCCTGGATGGTTGGAACATGGCCTGGATTGTTGGAACATGGCCTGGATGTTTGAACCATGGCCTGGATGTTTAGAACATAGTCTGGATGGTTGAAATGTGGCTTGAATGTTTGGACCATGGACTGAATGTTTGGACCATGGCCTGGATGGTTGGACCATGGCCTGGATGGTTGGAACATGACCTGGATGGTTGAATCATGGCCTGGACGTTTGGACCATGACCTGGATGTTTGGATCATGGTCTGGTTGGTTGGAACATGATCTGGATGGTTGGATCATGGCCTGGATGGTTGGACCATAGCTCAGATGTTTGGACCATGGCCTGGATGGTTGGACCACGGCCTGGATGGTTTGGACCATAGCCTGGATGTTTGGACCAAGGCCTGGATGTTTGGACCATGGCCTGGATGTTTGGACCATGGCCTGGATGTTTGGATCATGGACTGGATGTTTGGATCATGGCTTGGATGGTTGGAACATGATCTGGATGGTTGGATCATGGCCTGAATGGTTGGAACATGATCTGGATGGTTAAATCATGGCCTGGACGTTTGGACCATGGCCTGGATGGTTGGACCATAGCTCGGATGTTTGGACCATGGCCAAGATGGTTGGACCATAGCTTCGATGTTTGTACCATGACCTGGATGGTTGAATCATGGCCTGGACGTTTGGACCATGGCCTGAATGGTTGGACCATAGCTCGGATGTTTGGATCATGGCCATGATGGTTGGACCATGGCTTCGATGTTTGGACCATGACCTGGATGTTTGGACAATGGCCTGGATGGTTGGATCATGGACTGGATGGTTTGGATCAATGCCTGGATGGTTGGAACATGGCGTAGATGGTTGGAACATGGCCTGGATGGTTGGAACATGGGCTGGATGGTTGGAGAATGGCCTGGATGGTTGGAACATGAAATGGATGGTTGGATCATCGCCTGGATGGCTGGAACATGGCCTGGATGTTTGGATCATAGCCTGGATGGTTGGATTATGGCCTGGATGGTTGGAACATGATATTGATGGTTGGATCATGGCCTGGACGTTTGGACCATGGCCTGGATGGTTGGACCATAGCTCGGATGTTTGGACCATGGCCAAGATGGTTGGACCATAGCTTCGATGTTTGTACCATGACCTGGATGGTTGAATCATGGCCTGGACGTTTGGACCATAGCCTGAATGGTTGGACCATAGCTCGGATGTTTGGATCATGGCCATGATGGTTGGACCATGGCTTCGATGTTTGGACCATGACCTGGATGTTTGGACAATGGCCTGGATGGTTGGAACATGGCCTGGATGGTTGGAACATGGGCTGGATGGTTGGAGAATGGCCTGGATGGTTGGAACATGAAATGGATGGTTGGATCATCGCCTGGATGGCTGGAACATGGCCTGGATGTTTGGATCATAGCCTGGATGGTTGGATTATGGCCTGGATGGTTGGAACATGATATTGATGGTTGGATCATGGCCTGGACGTTTGGACCATGGCCTGGATGGTTGGACCATAGCTCGGATGTTTGGACCATGGCCAAGATGGTTGGACCATAGCTTCGATGTTTGTACCATGACCTGGATGGTTGAATCATGGCCTGGACGTTTGGACCATGGCCTGAATGGTTGGACCATAGCTCGGATGTTTGGATCATGGCCATGATGGTTGGACCATGGCTTCGATGTTTGGACCATGACCTGGATGTTTGGACAATGGCCTGGATGGTTGGATCATGGACTGGATGGTTTGGATCAATGCCTGGATGGTTGGAACATGGCGTAGATGGTTGGAACATGGCCTGGATGGTTGGAACATGATCTGGATGGTTAAATCATGGCCTGGACGTTTGGACCATGGCCTGGATGGTTGGACCATAGCTCGGATGTTTGGACCATGGCCAAGATGGTTGGACCATAGCTTCGATGTTTGTACCATGACCTGGATGGTTGAATCATGGCCTGGACGTTTGGACCATGGCCTGAATGGTTGGACCATAGCTCGGATGTTTGGATCATGGCCATGATGGTTGGACCATGGCTTCGATGTTTGGACCATGACCTGGATGTTTGGACAATGGCCTGGATGGTTGGATCATGGACTGGATGGTTTGGATCAATGCCTGGATGGTTGGAACATGGCGTAGATGGTTGGAACATGGCCTGGATGGTTGGAACATGGGCTGGATGGTTGGAGAATGGCCTGGATGGTTGGAACATGGGCTGGATGGTTGGAGAATGGCCTGGATGGTTGGAACATGAAATGGATGGTTGGATCATCGCCTGGATGGCTGGAACATGGCCTGGATGTTTGGATCATAGCCTGGATGGTTGGATTATGGCCTGGATGGTTGGAACATGATATTGATGGTTGGATCATGGCCTGGACGTTTGGACCATGGCCTGGATGGTTGGACCATAGCTCGGATGTTTGGACCATGGCCAAGATGGTTGGACCATAGCTTCGATGTTTGTACCATGACCTGGATGGTTGAATCATGGCCTGGACGTTTGGACCATAGCCTGAATGGTTGGACCATAGCTCGGATGTTTGGATCATGGCCATGATGGTTGGACCATGGCTTCGATGTTTGGACCATGACCTGGATGTTTGGACAATGGCCTGGATGGTTGGATCATGGACTGGATGGTTTGGATCAATGCCTGGATGGTTGGAACATGGCGTAGATGGTTGGAACATGCCTGGATG
Organism: Hypanus sabinus; assembly: GCF_030144855.1. Taxonomy (NCBI): domain Eukaryota; kingdom Metazoa; phylum Chordata; class Chondrichthyes; order Myliobatiformes; family Dasyatidae; genus Hypanus; species Hypanus sabinus. The sequence continues at coordinate 37,913,564 of NC_082731.1, read as the reverse complement.
GTTGGAACATGGGCTGGATGGTTGGAGAATGGCCTGGATGGTTGGAACATGGGCTGGATGGTTGGAGAATGGCCTGGATGGTTGGAACATGAAATGGATGGTTGGATCATCGCCTGGATGGCTGGAACATGGCCTGGATTGTTGGAACATGGCCTGGATGTTTGAACCATGGCCTGGATGTTTAGAGCATAGTCTGGATGGTTGAAATGTGGCTTGAATGTTTGTACCATGGCCTGAATGTTTAGGACCATGGCCTGAATGTTTAGACCATGGCCTGGATGGTTGGACCATGGCCTGGATGATTGGACCATGTCCTGGATAGTTGGACCATGGCCTGGATGGTTGGACCATGGCCTTGATGTTTGGACCATGGCTTTTTTGGTTGGACTATGGCTTTGATGGTTGCACCATAGCTTCGATGTTTGGACTATGGCCTGGATGTTTGGACGATAGTCTGGATGGTTTGAACATGGCCTTGATGGTTGGACCATGGCCTGGATGGTTTGGACCATGGCCTGGATGTTTGGACCATGGCCTGGATGTTTGGATCATAGCC
>NC_082731.1:37904828-37912808 GCF_030144855.1 Hypanus sabinus | reverse complement strand
GGCTTGGGTTTATGGTGAATGATGTAAAAGAGATTCAATATTTCACACAGAGGGAGGTGGAGGTTGATGCGGCTACAATTTGGACAGGAACAACGAAGGGAGATCTGGGCCTAATGCATGAGAATGGGTTTAGCCTGGAGAGACATCTTAGCTAGTATGGATGAGTTGGGCTGAAGGGCCTTTTTCTGCACTGTATAACTCCATGAGTTCAAGGGCTGGTAGGGCTACTGTCTCATGTCCAGAAACACGGGTTCGAATCTGATCATTAGCGCTGTCTGTGTGGAGTTGGCACGTTCTCCCCTGTGACCGTGTGGCATTTCCCCCTGGATGCCTCAGTTCCCTCACGTATCCCGAAGAGGTGTGGGTGGGAGGCCTATTAGCCACTGTCAAGTCCCCCTCATGTTTAAATGGGTGGCTGATGATCAGAATGGGTATGAAAGGCCTGGTATGGCAGTGTCACTCTCTGAATGTGCTGCTGTGCCTCACTGTGTTGCCTCTCCCTCTCCCCCTCCCTCTCATTTTCCCTTCCCTACCCCTTCTCCCCTCCTCCTCCCTCTCCCTCTCCTTCCCTTCCTCCCTCCCTTTCACCCCTCTTCCCCTCCCTCTCCCCCTCACCCTCACTTTCCCTTTCCTCTCCCTCTCACCCTCCACCTCTCTTCCCCCTCCCCCCTCTCTCCTCACCTCCCCTACCCCTCCCCGTCCCTCTCCCCCTCCCCCTCCCACCCCACAGTTTCTGGGGTGAGTAAGCGGGTGTCTGGTGGTCCTGGTGTAGGTTGTAGGTCCAGTGAAGAGTTTAGCATCTACCAGACAACCATCGGTCGGTTCCATCCTTACCTCAGAATCCTCATTCTGAGTTCTCGGCTCGTCGCCGGGGAAGCAGGAGGCTCCTGCTCCTTGCCTCCTGCCTCCCACCCCACCAGCCTCGACGCCCCAACAATAGCCTTTCTTGTGACGGCCAACAGCCCATCCACGGGTTTACCGGAGCAAGGCCCGATGGTAGGGAGCATAGCTCCAGGTGGCGCAGGGAAGCCAGATCCAGCAGGGCCACAGCAGTTCGATCCCAGCCCCGGGCGCTGCCTGCGCGGAGTTTGCAAGTCTCCCCTACTGCCACTGGTGTTCCTCACGCGTGCTGGAAGTTACCCTGATCGCAAGTGGATGGCTGGGGAATCGGAGTGTGTGTGGGCAAGTTACAGGGACATAAATAGCCAGGTGTTGGGACAGCTCTGATATAGGCTTAGTGGGCTGAATGGCTTCCTTTTGTAACAAAGAGATGGAACTAATCCTCCGCTTAAATCCATCTTAAAATCTTGCCTTCACTGTCCTTCCCGACGATAAACGCCCAGATTCTGAGGCAAAGCGTTCAGGTGACATCAAGGCTCCCTGAAGTGTGCTGGACCAGGCCCTGGAAGGCCCAAGATTTCCATATCGCGACGGCGGCTTCTTCAGTCCGCTCGGGGTCGGTGGAATGGGTGAACGTTGGGCCAGAGATTCACTCCCCACGCTGCTCTCTCTCAGCCCCGCAGAGAAGGAGGCCTGTCTTGCCTTCGGAGGGCCCTCGATCAGCGAGGTACGTCTGCGGAACCCGCCAGCCCTTCAGCCCCTTGAAAGTTGTGTCGGTCACCCAGGACAAAGTGACCCTCCACCCCCCGGCAATGGGTTGTCCTCTGGCCACTTGACAGCAGGAGGTCAGAAGGCATCTATGGAGGGGAGTAAACAGCCACCATTTGGGGCTGGGGGGCGCTGGAGTTCAAAGTTCAACCCCGGCGCTGGTCATGAGGAGTTTGTGCGTTCTCCCCGTGACCGCGTGGGTTTCCTCCGGGTGCTCCGGTTTCCTACCACATCCCGAAGGCCCACCGGTTGGCAGGTTAAACGGTCACTGTCAAAAGTCCCATGATTAGGCCGGGGTTAAATCGGGGGTTGCTGGGTGGCGTGACTCGTCGCGCCAGATGGGCCTGTATCTCTAAATATAAAAAAATAAATAGACGTTTCTGGCCAAGGCTCTTCATCAGGTGAAGGGCCTTGGCCTGCGACATCGGCTGTTATTCATCTGCACAGACCTGCCTCCAGCATTTTGTGTGTGTGTGTGTGTGTGGGGGGGGGGGGGCAAGAGAAAATTATATGGGTGATAAGTGTATTTTCTGACTAAGGCTGAAGGGGGAAGTCCCAGCAGCTACATGCAAATATGCATCTCGGTGTCTGAGTTTCCTTTTTTCTCTGTCACTGAGTCAGAAAACGCTGTTTCACAATGAAATGACAGACAATCCCCCTCGGCCGCTGGGTTTCCGTGGACGTGCTGGGTTGCTGCTCGGTTACAAACACGGATCCCACACCCTCCACCCTTCCCTGTCCTGAACATCTTGAATTTGCGATTAAATGAGTGAATTGTGCAAAGCCTGCCAGGAGTTGGTACACAGTGTGCCGGGGGAGCTCAGCTGGCTCGGCTGGGCTTGGAAGGGCAGGGAAGAGCAAAATGTAAAGGGAGAATCATTTCATGCTTTTACACGGGACGGATGAGAGAGGCCGGGGCTGTTTTTATTTGACAAAGCTGAGGGGAGACTTGGAAAAAAGTATTTAAAATGATGAGTCCCCTATACAGAATCAAAGTCGGGTTTAATATCACCGGCAGATAAGACCATAAGACATCAGAGCAGAATGAGGCCATTTGGCCCATTGAGTCTGCTCCGCCATTCCATCATGGCTGATCCAATTTTCCCTCACAGCCCCAATCTCCTGCCTTCTCCCCGTATCCCTTCATGCCCTGAACAATCAAGAACCTGTCAATCATGGCCTTGATTTTACTTAAAGATTTGGGCTCCACAGCCGCCCGTGGCAAAGAATTCCACGGATTCACCACTGCCTGGCTAAAGAAATTCCTCCCCATCTCCGTTCTAAAATGACGACCCTCTATTCAGAGGCCATGTCCTCTGGTCTTAGACTCTCCCACCATAGGACACACCCCATCATGAAATTTGTTGTTTTGAGGCAGCAGTCCATTGCAAGACTCTAATAAAAACTGTAAATTATGGTAGGAAGTATATCTAGTTAAATAAGCAGTGCAAAAATAGAAATAAAAAGGTAGTGAGGTAATGTTCACGGGTTCAATGTCTGCTCAGAAATCGGATGGCGGAGGGGATGAAGCTGTTCCGGAATCACTGAGTGTGTGCCTTCAGGCTTCTGTACCTCCTCTCTGATGGTAACAGTGAGGAGAGGGCATGAGGATGGTGGGCATCCTTGATGATGGACGTCAACTTTCTGAGGCATCGCTCCCTGAAGATGCCCTGGATACCTTGGAGGCTGGTGCCCATGATGGAGCTGACTGGGTTTACTGACTGAGACTAAGTTTACAGCCTCACTACATTTTTATTTCTATTTTTGCACTGCTTATTTAATTTAACTATATATACTTCCTACCGTAATAGCTTATTTGGATCCTGTGACGTAGCCCCATACCAGACGGTGATGCAGCCTGTCAGAATACTCTCCACGGTATATCTGTAGAAATTTGCGAATGTCCTTTGTGACCTACCAAATCTCCTCAAGCTCCTATTGAAATACAACCGGTGTCCTGGCTTCTCTGTAGCTGCATCGATACGCTGGGCTGCAGGTTGATTGTCAGAGACGTTGACACCCAGGAACTTGGAGTTGCTACGACAGGAGGAGCAGAGTCAAGCACTAAAATATCATAGAGCACTACAGCACTAAAACAGGCCCTTTGGCCCATCTAGTGTGTGCCAAAATGTTATTCCGCCTAAACCCCCAGCTGGACCAAAACCGTCCATATCCTTCCCATTCATGTACCTATCCGACCGAGCCCGCATCCACCATTTCTGCTGGCAGCTCGTTCCACACTCTTGCTGAAGTAATTCCCTTTGGCTCAGCACTCACCCTAAACCCACGACTTCTAGGTCTAGTCTCCCTCACTCAAGGTGCTATGAATCTACCCCAAAGAATCGAGGAGTATCTTTGCCCAGGGTAGGCAGATGCTCCTGCCTGGGGGTGGGGAGTCGAGGGTGCAGGGAAACAGGCGGGAAAATCATGAACGTGAGAAAGGCCACAGTCGCTGGAAGTCCAAAGCAGAGCTCACAAAACGCCGGAGGAACTCGGCAGGTCAGGCATGTCCATGGGGGAGAAAGCAAATAGTCAACGTTTCGGGCCGCGACCCTTCATCGGGACTGAGAAGGGAGGGGGAAGATACCCGAGTTAAACAGCGGTGGGAGGGGAAGGAGGCCAGCTGGAAGGTGATGGGTGAAGCCAGGTGGGTGGGAAAGGTCAAGAGCTGGAGAAGGGGGAATCTGATAGGAGAGGAGAGCGGAGGAGGAGGGGACCCAGGGGGATGTCATAGGCAGGTAGGCAAAGTGAGAAGAAGTGCAAGGGCAGAGTGGGGAATAGACAAGGAGGGATCTGCTCACCGGAAGGAGAAATCAAAGTTGATACCATCAGGTTGGGGGCTGCCCAGACGGAATACAAGGTGTTGTTCCTCCACCCTGTGTGGGGCCTCATCGCGTGCAGAAGAGTCAGCCAAGGGAAGCGTCCGCCGTGGTCATAATGAGTGATAGTACATGGGGCAATGGGCTGAATAGCCACCCCTGCTTCTCTTTCCCAGCCTCATCACTCAGAATCAGGGTCGTCATCACCGGCACGCGGCGTGAAATCTGATGGCTGAGTCAAGTTGTTCTCCAGTCTTGGCAACTCACTTGCAGGTGTTCTGCCACCTCGCGAGGAGACGCCCTCCCAACGCTTGGCCTTTATCAATCAGCTGATTGGGCGCCACTCAGGAAGCCTGTGATGTGGGGAGGAAGTCTCATTGCTGATTGGCTGGCTCTGTGGCGAACTTCATCCCTTATGAAATTCTGACTGCGTCTGCTCATAAATGGGATTGAGGTCTACACATCTGTTCGCGGGAAACTGCGCTTCCGGGAATTCTCTTGCACGCCGGGAGCTTGCTTGCGCCTTGACTCTCCCTGGCACCCGGTCGAATTTGTCCCCCTCTCGATCTTCATGGGTAGAGACCTGGGAGAGTTGGCCACGCTGCTCGACAGCCAGTTGATGTTCATGGGTCCCGGTGGACAGTTTTCTCCCAGGTTGGCCAGCATAGTATTTGCTGCAGTCCCCCGCATTGGATTTTATTGATATTTGAGGTTCATTGCTACGTGGCAGAAACACAGATAATTCAAAAAAAGGTTCACGGGTTCATGGGCCGTTCAGAACTCTGATGGCGGAGAGAAAGAAGCTGTTTCTGAATCATTGAGCGTGGGTCTTCAGGCTCCTGTCGCTCCTCATTGACGGTCGTGATGAGAAGGAGGTACGTCCCGCCTGCTGAGGGTCTCCTCAATGGTGGAAGCTACCATCTTGAGAGACTGCGAGAAGCCGGCTGACTTGGGAGCCACAGGTGGAAGCGTTGCCGAGTTGCCTCTCCTGGAGAGCCAAGACAAATACATCGAGGATTTCCTGCAGGAAGCCATCGCCAGGTCAATGAGAGCCGACCAGCTGCGGCCCTGCATCCCGGGAATATTTCCCATTGATCTCATGGTCCAGTCCCGTGGGAAGTTCGGACTCTTCCTGACTTCAACCGTCCCGACTGGAAATAATGAGGCAGGGATCATCGGTGACATTATTCACTGTTTCCTGGATTTCACCCATCTGCTTTAGGGCAGATTTGCAGCTAATCCAGAACAAAAGTCTAATTCATGTCCAAATACATGGGTCTCATTCGCATTTAAGGGTTGAGCATAACTGTTATTAAAACTCAAATCATATGATCAGATTAACATGTTAATATCACAAACCTAATTAATATTGAAAATGTTGTGGACTTCAGTAGCTCAGTGGTTCCATTTAATATCAGAGAATGTATTCAGTATACCACACAAAATTCTTATTCTTCACAGACGTCCATGAAACTGAAGAAAAACCCCAATGAATGAATGACAGACAAAATGTTAGAACCCCAAAGCCCCCCAGCACACCTCCCACGCAGCATCAACCTCCCCCATTTCCCCTCCTCCCTCTTATTCCAGCATAAAGCATCCGCACTCGCACCACCCACCATGTCAGCAACAGCAGAGCCCCCAGAGAGAGACCACGGTCGACAGTCTATCAAAAACTAACTGCTCACTCCAACGTTTCAACATCCCTCAGGCTCTCTCTCTCACTAATAAGGGAGAGATGAGTATCGCTCCTTCCACAGCAAGAGGGGAGGCAAACAGTCGCTGTTTCAATGTTACAATACACAATAGGTGCAGGAGTAGGCCATTTGGCCCCTTGAGCCAGCACCGTCATTCACTGTGATCATGGCTGATCATACACAATCAGTACCCTGTTCCTGCCTTCTCCCCATATCCCTTGACTCTGCTATCTTTAAGAGCTCTATCTAACTCCCTCTTGAAAGCATCCAGAGAATTGGCCTCCACTGCCTTCTGAGGCAGAGCATTCTATAGATCCACAACTCTCTGGGTGAAAAAGTTTTTCCTCAACTCTGTTCTAAATGGCCTACTCCTTATTCTTAAACTGTGGCCTCTGGTTCTGGACTCCCCCAACATCGGGATCATGTTTCCTGCCTCTAGCATGTCCGATCCCTTAATAATCTTATATGTTTCAATCAGATCCCCTCTCATCCTTCTAAATTCTAGCGTTACAGACTTGATTAATGTGTCAATGTTGCAGACCTAATTGATATTCAGATTTTTGAGTTCAAACCTCAGGAGGTTAGGTGGCAACTTTATAAACCTCTGGAGTTTTGGTCCATTTCTGATTACCCCACTATAGGAAGGATGTTGGGGCGTTGGAGAGGGTGCAGAAGGGGTTTATTAGAATACTACCTGGTTTAGAGGGTTTGTGCTATCCTGAGAGGCTGGATAAACTTCTCTCTGGAGTGGCGGAGGGGAGATCTGATCGAGGTTTACAGGATTATAAGAGGCACAGGTAGACAGGGAGTATCTGTTTCCCAGCGTTGAAATGTCTAGTACCAGAGGGCATGCATTGAAGGTCAGAGGGGTAGGTTCAAAGGGATGTGAGGGGTAAGTTTTTTACTCAGAGAGTGGTGGATGCCTGGTATGGTGGTCGAGGCAAATATATTAGAGGCTTTGACGAGATGCTTGGAAAGGCACATGGATGTGAGGAAGATGGAGGGATATGGAGGAGGGATTAGTGTTTGAGGGTTTCTCATTAGCTTTTGAGCTGGTTTGGCACAACATGAAATTATAGGGCTAATTAATATTTAGTTGGAGGGACAATGATGACATTCAGATGCTCACTACTGATAGGGTGATGATGCCCAGGTACAGAGGGGGGACAGCAGGAGCTGGGAGGTGACGAGATTAGAAGCGCTCACGGTGAAACTGTGACTTTTCCCAAACCCCAGGCTCCTCCCCTCACTGACTGACAGGCAGACAGACCCTCCGATCTGGTGCGGGGCTGTAGCAACTGGGCCTACGGGCTGGGGTAGCAAATCTTAAAGATGGCATAGTCCACTGTCCTCTCCTATCAGATTCCTCATTCTTCAGCCGCTTACCTCTCCCTCCTTTCACCCCCCACCTTCATAAATCATCCACTCTTCCCTCACCTGGTGTTAGATATGTGGGTTATAGTTGCTGCCCGTTACACCGCTGGTGTTTCGGGCAGCAATGAAGGTCCTCCATCTCTGGCAGTGGTCACAGCTTCCTTCATCGCGTCAGTAGATCCCTCTCAGTTTTCACTGTCAGTCATGAAAGTCCCGGGTGGAGACTCAGGAATACCGTCACACTCAGATACAGAAGGATGTTGTTTGACCAGTCAAGGTTCTTAGCCCTGAGCTGAACCCCCGAACCTGGAGGACCGGTGGAAACTCTTAGTCTGACCTCTACCCTCTGACCCTAGCAAGAGCCAAAGCACCAGGCCCTGACTCCGGCCCATATAGCTCTCGGGGTCACTGTGGCACACAAGCCTTCAAGCCCCCCCCCCCCCCCCCCCCCCCCCCCCCCCCCCCCCCCCCCCCCCCCCCCC
>NC_082731.1:37892328-37899828 GCF_030144855.1 Hypanus sabinus | reverse complement strand
CAGTTCTGAGGAAGCAGAAAAGCTATTGAAGGACTTGGACAGAATTGGCAGATGGACTACGGTGTTGGGAAGTGTATGGTCCTGCATTTTGGTAGAAGAAATGAAAGGGATAATTATTTTCTAACTGGAAAGAAAATAAAAATAACTGAGGTGCAAAGGGACTAGGAAGTCCTTGTTCAGGATTCCCTAAAGGTTAATTTGCAGGTTGAGTCTGTGATGAGGAAGCCAAATCTAATGTTAACATTCACTTCTAGAAGACTACAATATAAAAGGAAGGATGTAATGTTGAGGCTTTATCAGGTGCAGATGAGGCCTGGCTTGGAGTATTGGGAGCAGTTTTGGGCCCCTTATCTGAGAAAGGACTTCCTGAAACTGGAGAGAAACCATGCAGAAAAGGAGGCTCGTGAAAACAATTCCAGGATTGAACGACTTGTCATATGAGGAGTGTTTGATGGTTCTGGGCCTGTACTGGCTAGAATTCAGAAGAGTGAGGGATAACCTTATCGAAACCTATCGAATGGAGAAACGGCTTGATAGAGTAAATGTGGAGAGGGTGTTTCCTGTGGTGGGGGAGTCTAAGACCGGGGACACAGCCTCAGGATAGAGGGGCGTCCTTTTAGAATGTGTAAAGGGGGTTTCTTCGTTTTTTCTTTGTTACTGTGTATGTAATCAAAATGGCTTCTTTGTTTTGTTAAAAGCAGGAATGCTCCTTTGTTGCGAGAGAGTGCTGGAAGCTTGTTTGGGTTAAAATTTACTGATAACGAGAATTGTATTCCTTTGTAAACCAATTGGGGATTAATGTTGTTCTTTCTTCTGAGTCTGTAAGCTATCGTTGACGGGCTTTTGGGGAGATCAGCACGAGGGGGTGAGAGAGAGAGGACGTGATGCTGTAAGCTGGGCGAGGAACGGACCCCAAGGGGGGGGGGGTCCGAGGCCAGGAGGTACTCCGAGGAGAGGAGATGAAGCTGGATATGCTTGGTTGACCACCTCGGAGGGTCCTGAGCTGCGAGTCGAGGAGTTCGGAGGGGATCGAATGGTGGCCAGAAGACTTCAGTAATTGAGCTCCAACGGTTGTGCACGAAGTGATTTGGACTTTGATAAGTTTGGCGCCTTTTCTTTATTCTTTCTCTTCATATATACTGTATCGTTATTAATCACTTAGTTATAGTAACCTTTATAAATTGTTATCATTTAATCGCATATGGTGTACTGTCTGTTTTTGGGCGAGGCGGGGACATCACACAGCATCCACACCAGCTGATTACCCAGTTTGGCGGGGCCGAAGGCTGCTCCCCCTAGACGAAACGAGCTGAGCGAGCCTGAGGAGACCCAGGGGGTTACAAATGGAAATAAGGAGACACTTCCTTAGCCAAGAGTGGTGAATCTGTGGAATTTGTTACCACAGGCAGTTGTGGAGGCCAAGTATTTATGTACATTTAAGGCAGAGTTTGATAGATTCTTGATTGTTCAGGGCATGAAGGGATACGCGGAGAAGACAGGAGATTGGGGGCTGAGAGGGAAAATGGATCAGCCGTGATGAAATGGCGGAGCAGACTCAATGGGCCAAATGGCCTAACTCTGCTCCTATATCTTACGGCCTCATGTGACATTAATAAGTGGGGCCCTCCATTGGTCGGGACGACCACGGAAGCTGAGTCCCGGCCGTCTACGCACCGGTGTGCATGGCAGGGCAGTAGCTGTTGCCCCTGTAGCAGGCTGCCCCCTCGCCACACAGATGATGAATCCAAAGAGACCAATACAGGAGTTGCCAGTCAGTGTTGAACTCGCCTTAGGGACTCCAGCTGCGGACCTTTTCCATCAGGAGTTTACTCCCAGAGCCTTCCCCGTGAGCAAGGCAGCAGAGGCTTCCTCCTCATCAGCCGTTCAACCGCGGCCGACGAGTGGCTGTGCCCCACCCCACCCTAATGAGCCGATTACAAGGCAGGAGAATGCAGCGGGGGATCTTCCCGTGGAACGTCACACGCCGTGGGAGCCCGCGAATATTGCTCATCAGGATGCAGCCGGTTCCTGAAGACTCTCACGGCTGGACACATCCTTGCTTCTAGTCTCAAGTTCTCGTATCCGTCCAACAGTGGTGCCTCCATTCGAGGGGAAACTCCATGCCCAATATTCCCTGTCTTCTTTTCAAATTACCCCAGGTCCTCACACTCCTCCCCTCCCTTTCCTGCTCCAGGAGCCCTCTCTGGCCCTGCAACTTAACGTAAGAAATCAGAACCGGATTCGGCCATCCGGCCCATCGAGCCTGCTCCACCATTCAATAAGATCACGGCTGATTGGGCCATGGACTCACCTCCACCTACCTGCCCTTTCCCCAGAACCCTTAATCCCCCTACTATGCAAAAATCTATCCAACCTTGTCTTAAATATATTTACTGAGGCAGCCTCCACTGCTTCATTGGGCAGAGAATTCCACAGATTCATCTCCCTCTGGGAAAAGCAGTTCCTCCTCATCTCCGTCCTAAATCTACTCCCCCGGATCTTGAGGCCATGTCCCCTAGTTCTAGTCTCGCCTACCAGTGGAATCAACCTTCCTGCCTCTACCCCGTTCATAATTTTACATGTGTCTATAAGAACTTCTCTTATCCTTCTGAATTCCAGGGAGTACAGTCCCAGGTGACTTAATCTCTCCTCACAGTCTAACCCCGTCATTTCCGGAATCAACCGGGTGAACCTCCTCTGCACCGCCTCCAAAGTCAGTATATCCTTCCTCGAGTACGGAGACCAGAACTGCACGCAGTACTCCAGGTGTGGCCTCACCAGTACCCTGTACAGTTACAGCATATCCTCCCTGCTCTTAAACTCAATCCCTCTAGCAATGAAGGCCAACATCCCATTTGCCTTCTTGACAGCCTGCTGCACCAGCAAACCAACCTTTTGTAACCATCCTTCTTCCTCCGTTCATCCACACTCTGCAGCCCTGCTTGCCCCGAACAATGGGCTTCTTTACCTGCACCTCTCATTCCTCTTAACCTTCCCTGTTCCTCATTGTTTTGCCCCCTGCTATTACAGAGTCTTTTGTTTATTGCCAGAAGTAGTCGGGGTAGGTGCTGGGGGGGGGGTGTGGTCGGTGCTTTGGCAGGCACGTTTGGGAAGGGGGAAGGGGGGAGAGGGAATGTTTCTGCCGCTGCTTGTGCGTGGGAGGGGGGAGGGGGGGATTTGGGGTTCTGAGGTTTCTGTCATTCATCCTTTGGGGGTTTTCCCTCCGTTTCCTAGATGTCTGCGAAGAGGAAGGATTTTGGGTTGCGTTCTCCGATGTCGAATGGAGCCGCTCGAACCTCGAAGCAGGTGGCCGTGGTGGAACTGACGGACCAGATTCAGGAGGCGTTCGAGCAAGTACCAGAGCCGGGGTGGAGGGCACGGTGCGAGCCCATAGACGCGGGCTGTAGAGGTTTGGCTGGCTGCCCGCTGTGCAGAACCTACTCTCTCCTTGGCTTTAAGGAGGCTGCAAAGAACCGTCACAGAGGCTGCTGAAGGCTGTGGATCAAGGGGCGTGACCCATGGACCAATGCTGCTGGACAGAAGCTAGGGCCTGACCAGGTCGTGAAAAGACCCGAAACACCCGATGACCCCCAGATTCCGTCGCTGGTGACGTGTCCCTGCGCATTCTAGGATGCATCTCAGCTTCGCGGTCCTTGGCAGATTCTTTCTTCGTGTTAATTAACGTCACAGACTCAAGGAGTCACACAGCAAGGAATGAGGCCTTTCGGCCCATCCAGTCCATGCCAACCCAAAATGCCCAACTACGCAAGTCTGGTTTGCCTGTGCTTGCTCCACATCCCCTCTGGCTGGCACAGTAGTGTAATGGTTAGCACAATGCTTTAGAGTATTGGCGATCCAGGTTCAATTCCCGTCGGTGTCTGTAAGGAGTTTGTACGTTCTCCCTGTGCACGTGTGGGTTTCCTCCCACCATGGTAGGTTAAATGATCATCCTGTGATCAGGCTAAGATTAAATCGGGGGATTGCTGGGTGGCTGATAGGCCCTGATCAGTGCGACATTTCTAAATAAACAAATAGGCTTCGCTATCCAAATGTTTTTTAAGGTTTGCTGTTGTCCCTGTCTCGCCCCCTTCCTCTGGCAGCTTACTCCATATAAACCTCTCCCTCAGTGTGAAGAAGTTGCCCCTCAGCTCCCCTTCAACTCTTTCTCCTCCCGTGCCTTCTACTTTTGAATTCCTGAGAGAAAGCTTTTTCAGTTACCCACAGTCTTTAAAGTTAACAGGCTCATCAGGCTGGTGCTTATGCCGGTTTCCATGGTGACTGAGAGTACGAGACTCCCCCAACCCCCTCCCCCGGATAGGACGCCAGTCTATCGCCAGGTTAATCCCCAGCGTTTTGCCAGTACCCATTTTCAGCTGGGTGGACTGGAGCAGTGTGTGGTTAAGTGCCTTGCTCAAGGGCACAACACGTTGCCCCGGCTGGGGCTCGAACTCCCGACCTTCAGATTGCCAGTCCAATGCCTTAACCACTTGGCCACGCGCCGCACCCTCGGATGGTAGCCCTCATAATTTTATGCACATCCATGGGATCACCCTTCAGTCTCCTGTACGCCAAGGAAACATAGAAACATAGAAAATACGTCCAGGAGTAGGCCATTCGGCTCTTTGAGCCTGCACCACCATTCAGTATGATCATGGCTGATCATCCAACTCAGAACCCTGTACCTGCTTTCTCTCCATACCCCCCGATCCCTTTAGCCACAAGGGCCATATCTAACTCCCTCTTAAATATAGCCAATGAACCGGCCTCAACTGTTTCCTGTGGCAGAGAATTCCACAGATTCACCACTCTCTGTGTGAAGAAGTTTCTCCTCATCTCGGTCCTAAAAGGCTTCCCCTTTATCCTTAAACTGTGACCCCTCATTCTGGACTTCCCCAACATCGGAAACAATCTTCCCGCATCTAGCCTGTCCAATCCCTTTTAGAATTTTATACGTTTCAATAAGATCCCCCCTCAATCTTCTAAATTCCAGTGAGTATAAGCCTAGTCGATCCAGTCTTTCTTCATATTAAAGTCCTGCCATCCCAGGAATCAATCTGGTGAACCTTCGCTGTACTCCCTCTATGGCAAGAATGTCTTTCCTCAGATTAGGGGACCAAAACTGCACACAATACTCTCGGTGCGGTCTCACCAAGGCCTTGTACGACGAGGAACAATGAGCTAGCCTGTCCTAGAATGCAAAGCTTCAGGATCAGGAGCGCAGAGGTCAACAAGTTTCAAAATCCCTGGACGCCAGCCTCCCAGAGGATCTGTCCTGGGCTCAAACTGCAGTCACGAAGTGGGCGTGTCAGTGCAGGTCCCCGTTGGGAGTTTGACGAGATCTGGAGAGTCCTTTCATTTTTAGAATCTTTTTATTGATACATAACCTTCTACAGCTATAAAATGATACAAAACTTCAACAAATTGATATATATACAATGAATAAAGCTGAAGAAAAAAGCGGATGGTAATGTATGAAAATGTAAAAAAATATATTTTTTATAAGGAAAAGAAGGAACTAACTACAAAAAAAACCCATTAGGAATCAACCCCCAGAGCAAATACGTCTGACCATCACCTATATACATAAAGAGAAAGAATCATCAACCGCCAATTCATGTTTATATAGAATAAAATTGGAAGGAAACCATATAAAATAAGTCAAATTAAATGATAACTTTTGGCAAAAGAGATCCATCTTCTCTCAAGATCGAAGCAGGGATCAAAAGTTCTACTTCTAATTTTTTCCAAACTGAGACCTAACGTTACTTGAGAAAACCATTGGATTAACGCAGGGATGGAGTGCCACCAGGTTTCTGCCCAGCATCCTGACTGGATCCATCAGCACCTGGAGTGGAAGCTCCAGAGGGCAGGATCGTGAGCGGCCGCTGGGGCTTTGCAGATCCATCGCGGGCACAACCCTCCACGCCAAGGGTGGGGGGGAACACCTTCAAGAGGTGGCGCTGCGAGGAGGTGGCGTCCATTATAAAGGATCCCACTTTTCAGGGAGCAGGCCCAGGAGCCTGAGGACCCCCACCTCGGTGTCTCAGGAACAGCTTCTTTGCCCTGCTGTCAGATTTCTAAACGGTCCATGAACGCTGCCTCCTTCTCATCTGCACTTCTCAGGGAGCAGGCCCAGGAGCCTGAAGACCCCCACCTCGGTGTCTGAGGAACAGCTTCTTCCCCCGCCGTCAGATTTCTAAACGGTCCATGAACGCTGCCTTCTTCTCTTCTGCACTCGTAATGAGTTTATTTTTGAACTGCAGCCTGAAGAAATCTGTTGTGCCTGCACTGTGCACCAAAAACAAGTTTCACGACTGATGCAATAAGCCTGATTCTGATTTTGATTCAATACACCCACATCTGGAGCATGAATGGGCCTGCATTCACTCAAACACACACATACACGCTTCAAAAAACATCTCACACAGCCCTGGGGTGGCGGGGTGGGGGTTTCCCTCAGGTCAGGCCGCGTCAAGACCGGGTCAAGATCTGCACCCTCAGTTGTCCCATTTCCCCTGACCCGCCGGGCTCCTCCAGCTCCTCGTGCGCCTCCGCGCCCAGGTACCGGCGTCTGCCGCCCCTCGCGCTTCCAAGCGGATCTCTCTCAGCGATGAGCCCTACGGGCCGGGCGGAATCTGCGGAGAGAAGTGGGGCGTTCGAGGGGTGCAGGAGGACCTCACCCGGCGTGCTCCCAGTTCCCCAGGGTGCTCTGGAGTAAACTGGCTGCCACGGCTGTCTGTTTACGAGTCGCGTGGTTAGTCATCGTTTGGTGGGGACTGGCGTCCAGTGGGGACTTGTTGTGTGGTTTGCAAGTGATAAGTATGCCTCAGTACATGTTGTTTTCACAAGATCCTTGGTAATTACCCAGTGATTGCTCAGCAGATGCTCCAGAGAATGGGAGGGAGGGCACAACTGATTCTCTGACACCTGCTTCAGCTCCACTGCCACAGGGTTTCCCCCGCCAGCCCAGGATTCTGGGGTACAGTCTGATTCGACTCCTGTTGCCATGAACGCAAAGTGAGTCTGAAGCCTGTTGTGATAGCAAGGCGTGTCTGACCCCTGTTGCCCCAGCCTCCTTGTGCAATCCCCGGCACCTTTCACATAAGAGACGGGCCAGAACCAGACGCAACACTCGAAACGCCACCTCGCCAGCTGCTCGTCGCAGGCGAGTGCGCTCCCCCCGTTGCGTTCTGCCACTGGTCATACACCAACTCCGTTAATCTCAGTTCCCTCTCCCCACATTCCCAGCCGGTCGAGCGAGCCGAGGAGTGGTGTCACAGCAACACTTTTGCGCTCAGCATCGGTGGGACCAAAGAGCTGATTGTGGACTTCATGAAGGACAAGATTCTTCATTGCTGTTTCTGTAACAATCCTGTTTTACGAGTCAGGGTTGTCAGCCCTGAGCTGAACCCTCAGTTCCTCACAGAGGGGTCAGAAGTGGAGAGAGCGAGCAATTTCAAATTCCTGGGTGTCAAGATCTCTGAGGATCTGACGCAACGT